>NC_056743.1:888814887-889114887 GCF_019279795.1 Protopterus annectens | reverse complement strand
TTTTTTAACAATAATAAGCTAAGGAGGTGTGGGGGGTCTCCACCCACATGGTTAGTGCAAAACTGTGGGAACCATGCTGTTTGGCAAATGACACTGGACCTAAAACTGTGGGAGCCATGCTGTTTGGCAAATGACACTGGGTCTGAAACTATGCTGTTGGGCAAATGACACTGGGTCTGAAACTGTGGGAGCCATGCTGTTTGGCAAATTACACTGGGTCTGAAACTATGCTGTTGGGCAAATGACACTGGGCCTAAAACTGTGGGAGCCATGCTGTTTGGTAAATGACATTGGGTCTGAAACTATGCTGTTGGGCAAATGGCACTGGGTCTGAAATCGTGGGAGCCATGCTCCATTGTGAAAATCCATTCTTGCTGCTGGTTGTCTCTGTCATATCTATTGTGGTTTAAGTTAAGACAGATTTACCAATCCCTGAAGACTGTTGAGGGTTGACGTATCACTGACAAGAATGGGAATAGTGCAGATCTGTTTGAACTCCAATCCATTTCATGCTTCTCTTTCACCATTTTATTTTTTATAATTGTTGATAAGGTTCTAGGCATTTCTGATTGCTGCTAGTAAGCTGCTTGGTTTAGAGGCAGAAGAAAAAGAAGCAAAGCTGACTCAAAGAACCCACCAATAAAATGATTTATTAATACAAGTTTTAGCTCTTACAGTGGTGCCCTATTTGAGTGAAAACTTGATGCATAAATAAAAATCAATTATTTTCTTGAGCCTAATTTTGCTATTTTTGACTAGTCTTGTGTTGCTTAGACTCAAAATGTACCACTGAGTTGCCACTGGGCTGTTTTACAGGGAAATGACCCAGCACTCCTTCCACTGGGCTGTTTTACAGGGAAATGACCCAGCACTCCTTCCACTCTAATTTCAATTTCACAAGGCATGTGTGAAAAAAAAGCCTCTGATGGCTCAGTTTGAATTTACTCATTCAGATGTTTAGACCTGTTAGAATTATCCAGGTTCAAGAAACAAGTAATCTCCATGGTATCCATTAAGTCTCAAACAGCCCCCTGTACATGTATAGTGGGTCCAAAACAGTGTAAGAACTTCTCTGTGTGGAAGTTTTTCATTTCCTGTAGGTCTAGTTAATCACTATACATTAAAAAGAGACACACAAAAAAAAGGAAATGGGAGTAGAAGCAGCGAACTTAAAAATGTCCTAAATTAAAAAATAAAAACTTATTTTGAAATATTATTAATATTATACAGAATTATTAACTCTATTAGGTATTCAGAAGTTATCCAAGCAGAGCAGACAGTCTTGTTTCCAGTCAAAAATCATTTATTAAGTCTAGGTGCTTAATAAAGGATTTTTGACTGGAAATAGACTGTCTACACTTCTTGGAATACTTTTGAATACTTAATAGAGTTAATAATTGCATATAATATTAATAATATTTCAAAATAACTTTTTATTTTTTGATTTAGGGTCTTTTTAAGTTTGCAACTTCCACTACCATTTTCTGATTTTTTTCTGCCTTTTAATATACACTGATTAACTAGACATACAGAAACTGAAAATCTTACACACAGAGAAGTTTCTTACAGTTTTTTTGTAAGTTATCCAGGCTCAAATACAGTAAAGTCTGCTGCGGCAAGCAACTGGATGGGACATGGAAGGACATTTCCCATGGCTGTAACGTCCATTTAAGAACATAGTCATATAGTGTCCCATGAGCAGTTCCTTAATTAATTCCAATAAATGCCTGTGTAACTAAACATGAGGTAACAGTGAAGTAAATTTAAAAGCAGGCACATAGGAGCATTACTATCTGCAACATACAAAAATGGTCATGCCAGATCTTACCTATAATATTGGATGCATTATACAAGCATAGTTTCCTTTCCACCACTGCCCACAGACACCAACACTTTTCTGGGGACACATTCAAAAGTAATCATAAGTATGTATGTATGTGTAGTTCAAATATCAATGAGTTCATACAGACTAAGGGAAAGCAAGGTTCAGAGTTGTAATAGGTTAAGTAGGTCTTATAAGTGTCCAGACTAACATTGTGGTTTTCCATTACAAACACGGACACTGAGTGATTGCAATTATGGACTCTGACATAACTCTCAACCATTCTTCACCAAATTGTGGAACACTACATCTCACAATGTGGAATAAACAGGCAAAATATGGAACATTTAACAGCACTTTATAAACAACTGCAACTAGGAAATGTATAGGATGATTAAAATGTATTACTTATACTAAGAAGTTCTTTTGATGAATTAATAGGATTCAATATTATTTACCATGGATATTGGTTATCAGTTAAAAATATTTTAACACTGAATGTGTGACTGCTGGCCTAATGGATAAGGTGTTTACCTTTCAGACACAAAGCACAGGGTTTGATTCTCACTGTTAGAAAGCATGGCTAGGCATAAAAATGCCCTCTAGGGTCATTCGCTTAGTAATCACCTATGTTGAATAATATTTGCTGAACTGTACATTGCCAGCTTTAAGGGAGGGAGGCTGGCATAATGGTTAAGGTGTTTACTATACAGACACAAGGTGCAGGGTTTGATTCTGACATGGGGTGATGAGCTAGGCTTAAAATGACCCACAAGAGCAATTAACCTAGTACTAATGTATGACCCTATGAGCATAGTCCTTTTAAGGACTCAAAATGAGGAATGTCCTTCACAATGCGAGAGTATAACTCTGACCCATGTAAAGCAGTCAGGATTATAGGTTGCATCCCAACACAGCTTTCCACCAAGCAGAATACTTAATGACACATGGTTAAAAAAGAAAGAAATAATCCAGTCACAGCATCATGTTTAGCATTAAGTCAAACTGTCATCTCGTGCAGTACCTTTACCTGTCATCAAGAATGGAAAGAGTATATGCAACAAACTCACACATAGCCTTCATGAGCCCTCTCCAACAACCACCACACAGAATGTGACAGTACTACCTCACTGGCCTTCAAAAGTATGAAGATAATCTGCACCTGGAGGGTCTGACTCCTTGACATAAATGCTGCTGATTTGTGATTGGCATAAAAACTGCAATCACAGAAGTACAAGTTTAGAGACTCCAAAGCATAAAAATAGTTTTGTAGGGGGCCTTTATGCCTTGCACATGCAATCTAGGAGACTATGTTTCCCCAGTCCACTGCTACTTACAGATACAGAGATCACTGTACCTCAGAGTAAGGAGAATTCTATTTGCGGCCCCATTCTCAGTCTTGTATACCAACTGGACTACTCTCGGTTTTGTGGTTATATTTTGAGTGTTGATCACTAACGAGCTGCATTTCTGCTTGGCATGCAGAGGTTCCTGTTACAGTGACGGAATACCTTAACACCTTCCAATGTGGAGTACATTCACCTAGTTTGCCCTTTAGTCTGATTTCTGTCAGTACAAGATTTAAAGGGAAAGCAGTACTTAATAATCTCAGTATATGGTCAAAGAAACACGGGCTGGAAAAAATGGGATTGCAATTAAATCAGACAGTAGAATATAACACAAAATGCAAGTAAATTCCACAGAAACAAAACTGTAACAACTTAAAGATTTTAGAGGTAGAATACACTGAAATGAGTTAGAAAGTCCACAGAATTATCGTAGTCCTTTCAAAAGTCTGTTCATAGGTCATTTATTTCATGAGGAGTCTTGGTTCCAGGAAATTCATTCATTCTGATTTTGATTACCAACTCAGATTTAGGATCATGAGGAAGCCAGATCATATCCTGATAACATAATCACAGGAATGTACACACACAGACACACACACTTGCCTAGAGGTACTTTGAAAGACTGCTGATTCCCCTATATCTTTGATATACGAGAGGAAACTGAATGCCCAGGTGAAAACTCATGCTGGCATAGGGAGACTGTGCAATCTCAGCACTGAAGGATGAGAACCAAAATGGAGCATCAAATGCTATGAGGTAGTAATGCTAACTAACCGCTGTGTCAACCAGCTGCCAAGTGAATAAATGAATGTACAATCTGTCGGGCTGCAATTTTTAAAAGCCCAAAAGGCAATCACTGTAAATTTCACAGTCAGTCAAAACTTTTTTGTAACCTCAGGAATACCCTTTTCTGTGCAGTATTTCTGCAGTTCTTAATGAGATGGTTTGGCTAAGCATTCTCTTCTCTGGATTAATCTCTTATGTCTTAACAGTCTGTTATTTTCTTTGGGGCATTCATCCTCTTACTTTCTACATCAGTTCATTGCTTTTGCTTTGTAATGTTCTGCATTGGCCTTTTTTGGTAAAACTGATTTTTCTGATCTGCCACTAAGGTTTAACTTGGGATTCCTCTTCTCTGGCCTGCTTAATGCTGATGGATTAGAGAGATGGCTTTAGAAATGACTTCTTAAGAGGTGCACATCTTGCTGGTGCAACCTCTCTACTGAGATGAACTGACCTGTTTGTTGAGCAGACAACTGCTTCACTTTTTTGTGTCTCATTCCATGTGATGCTGGAAGATTAGATGATTGTAGAGGTCTATTCTCACCACAGAGAGTTCATCTGTATGACTTACTGATCAGGTTGGTGTAAAAACTCTCAAGGCACTTAATGAAAAGAGTGGAGAAACGTATGTATTTTGACCAGATTAGTTTTACTAGGCCAATTGCCTATTTTCAGGGGAGACCTGAGATGATATTCATTTTGACTAGGTAAAATTTGGCCATGGCACTTGGGAACTTCCCCCACTCTTCGGCATAGGGGGATGAAATTGAAGGTGGTGCATCCTGTTTATGTCTCTGTTCTAGGTGTGAAGGTGGCCCTGACAGACAGCAGTGCCATGGAAAATGTAGTCCAGTGTGCTGATAGCGCAAATGTTGGTGAAAGTATGAAAAAGGATATGGAGTTGGCAGAATTGCTGCCAAATGTAGAAACATATGAGGTGAATCAGAGTGAGTCCCTATTGGGGGAGAAAAACAAGAAAGGAACAGATCGATGTACAGGAGGAGATGTGGCCTAATTGGAGGGGCTTTTTCAACAGAGGTTGTTCATGGGTGAGATGGAGCAGCAGGATCAATCTATTATTACAACCCTTCTGTCCTGGAGGGTTGCGAGATGATTATTTGGAACAGTTGGTGAATCAAAGTGAGCTAGAAAACAGTGCAGCAGCATCATGAAGCAATATAATGGAGAGAATAGAAGAAGAAGGGAAAAGAGCCGAATCCAGTGAGAAAACTATGCAGATACAGTTAAAGAATGGGAAAGAAGAAAGGTAGAAAATAAAATGAAGAGAAGGTACACTCTCAGAATAAGCAGTAAAAAGGAAAAAGGGCTAGACAGGTATGAAGTGTGGGACACCTTAATTGCACCATTAGGTGTAACATCAAATGAGGTAAGAGCATTTATTCTAATTAATAATGGGACATTTTGTGATTTAATATTTGAGAATAGACAATACATGGAAAATTTTATAGGAAAATGTGAACAGAAAAGGAATGTGTATCCTGGACAGAATATATTATGCATTCATTTTTTAGACAAACAAATAAGAATAATAGTTCAGTTTAGAACTTAAGTTGAACCCACAGACCTAAAAATGACTTTATTAGCTATTCATAAGAAAGTATTGGATACTACGAAAGTTTATGATGAAAGAGGACTTTGGACTGGGGGACGGGAATGTGGATTTATATTAAAAATGGAAAATGACAATGTGTTATATATACCAAGTATTATTAATGTTCATGGTAATAGAGGTTTTGTGAGATACAGAGGGCAACCAAAGTCTTGTTATTTTTGTGGTAAATATGATCACTTATTTAATGAATGTGATAAGATAAAAATATTACTTGTGTGGTAATACAGGGCATAATGCAAAAAATGTGATTTAAAATGCAAGAGATGTGGTAATACAGGACATTCATGGCTAGAATGTGACCTATATATACAAGAAAATGAAAATATAAGTATACAGGATGAAGAGATGGAATAAATGCTTATACAAAAACAAGTACAACAAAAGGAAATTAAAGGAACACTCCACCCTCTCATACAGTTTAACTCAATTGTTAGGTTTCTTTTCTCCCTACAATATGGTTCCAGCATTGTGTATGCACCAGAAACCTGCTTGTAGTTTTTAAAACTTTTATTTCCTTGCATTGTCAAAGTAAGGAAAAGCCCACCTACTTTTTTTTAAACTCATCTACTCACATACTTTGCAGAGAAATTCATCTCCACCTGCATGACATATCATAGACACAGTTAAATCTGTAGTTTACTCTGTCAGGTACCGCTGTCAAACTTAGATGGGTAATTAATCATGCTAACATAAGGAACACAGTATAAATAAATATGAAATAGAAAAAAGAAGGGGGAACATGACAGAAATAATTGAAGAACTAGTAAAGCACATTTTACGTCTGCATCATTCATGAGAGAGAAAAATCCTCCCACTGAAGGCATTGGGGAGTAGCAGACAGACTAAGTTTAGAGGCCTACTAGTTGTCAGAGGTCATGCATAAAGCTAAAGAAAAAGAAACAGACTTAACCAGTGAAGAAGAATCGGAATGGTATAAAAGAAAATGTAAAAGGAATTCTATAGTGAAAAGAGTTTGGGAAAGGAAAAGAAAAGTTAAAAACATGATGTTTAGAGAAAATAAAAAAAGTAAAGGATAACAACTTTACTATAACTGTTTGCTAAAAGCTGAGAATATTATCTTTAAATGTAAACAGTTTGAAAAACATTAAGAGGAGAATTTGTATATTACAATGGCGTGCTAGAATAGAGGCTGAAGTGATAATATTAGAGGATATAAGATTATTAACAAAAGAAGAAAGAGCACAAACAGAAAAACTTTGGAATGGGAATGTTATCTGGAACACAGGTAAAGAAACATGTTTGGGAATATGTGTGTAATGTCAAAAAGACATTAACATATTACATGTTACAATAGCTGAACTGGGTAGAATAACAATATTAGACTTAAGATGGAAAAGTATGTATATCATGGGAGGTTACTAGGCTATTGGCCCTGAGGCCGTTATAAGCCTAGCCAAGAGTTTAGCCCATGTTTAGACAAATCAGCACCCAATGTCCCTGTCCAGCGGGGACATGGTTGGAATCCCAGGGGTATATTTTCTGTTTCCCATCCAGTTATCCAGGTTGTGCTTTCAAAAGGGGTAAAGATGTACTCTGCTTGATGTAGCGAGGGAGTCTACTCCATAGATGAGGGAGTCTCTGGGACACAAATCTATCTCGCCAACAAGTCTTATTGATGTCACAGACCAGATTGAGGCTGTGCATGTGAGTTACTCGAGTGGAGCTTGACTTGTGGATATGCAGCAGTCCCATCAAGGTGGGATCCATGATCACCTTGTATGCCAGACAGAGGTCACCTCTGAGGAGTCTGTATGAAACTGAGTAGAGGGATAGAGCTTTTAGCCTCTCTGTGTATGGTAGACGTTTGAGACCCTGGATTCTCCTGGTGAGGAACCTCTGTGGTCTCTCCAGCTGCAGCATGTGCTTTGTTAGGTACATGGTGAAAGGTGTGTTGTACTCAATAATGGGCCTTATAAGGGAAGAATACAGGGGTGTTATGACCTCCTTGTCCTGGATGAGATACCCTTATGTATGAGATGGGCCCTGTAGAAGGCTTTCTGTATCATGGAAGCAACATGGTGGTCAAACTTCAGATTGCTGTCAACCTGGTGCCCAAATCCATTATGACTGGTTGAGAGCTTAGGATGTTGTTATTATTGTGATAATTTGTGGGGACTTCACTCTCCCCAAAGGGGATGATGATATATTTTTTGGTATTCAGTTTGAGGTCATGTTTCTGGCACCAGTCATTTATCTGAATGAGACCCTCTTGGAGGATGTCCACATCACTAGGGGAATTGATGACAGTACCCAGCTTACAGTCATCTGCAAACTTGGTCAGCCATAGCCCACTGGTTTTGTCCTGCACTTCAGAAAAGTATATCCCAAATAACAGAGGCCCCAAGACCGAACCCTGGAGTATGCCGCTTGTTATGGGTCTACTGCTTGAGGTGGTTTCCCCTATTTTGACTATGTTGGTTGTATCAGTGAGCCAGTTTGCTACCCATCTGGTAATATATGGATTGATGCCTAGTTGAGAGAGTTTATCTATTATACCTGAGTGGGGAATAGTGTCAAAGGCTTTGGCCAGGCCAAGGTAGGTAGTGTGCACAATCTTCCCCTCGTCCATGGTTTTGGTGAATATCTCAAAGAAGTCAACCAAACTTAGCAGACATGACCTCCCCTTGATGAAGCCAAACTGTGTGGGATCAAGTGTTTGGAGGTTGCCAATGCCCTTGTTAATGAGGTCCATGATAATCCGTTCCATGGCCTTGCAGATCATGCTAGTTAGGCTGATGGGCCTATAATTTCCCAGATCAGTGGACGCTCCACCTTTATGTAAAGGGATAACAATGGCTGTCCTCCACTCAGTTGGGATGAAGCCAGTACTCAGGCTATGGTTGAATAGGGTGCCTAATGGTGCAGCAAGTTCCTGCCTGAGTTCATGTAGGATGCAGCCTGTGATGTTATCGGGTCCCATGGCGGCTGTATTTTTTGTCTTTGAGAGAGCAGTGATGACCTGTTCCCTAGATATAAAGGGAAGGGGGCAGGTACTGGAGATGTCTTGATTTACTGATTGAGGGGACAGAGGGGTAAAGTTTTTGCTGAATCTGTCAGCCAGCAAGTTTGCTATATCTACGGCATTTGTATAGGTGGTGTCCTTGACCACCATTTCTGAATAGATCTGGGTGCTCCCTTTGAGGTTGCAGACAAATGTGAAGAAGGCCTTATAATTGTCTCTAGAAGATGTGGCCAATTTGGACTCGAAGTTTGCTTTGGAGGATTTCACTAGTGCTCTTATTTACTTGTTCAGGCTCAAGAGGCATTGCTTCCAATTAAGCACCTGCTCCTTCTTGGTCTTGGACAGCAATTTTTCCCTTTTGTTATAGAGTTTATTTATTGCAGATGTCCACCAGACAGGTTTACTCTTCCTTGCTGAGGATGACTTAGTCCTGCCGGGTATTCCTGATTCCATGCATCTATATAAATGCTCGTATAGTGCTTTGGTGTAGTTTTGGATATTGGTGCCAGTTCCTACAGAGGGGGAGGGGGCTGTGAAGCTGTTTATACCATCCCTCAGGAGGCTGTAATCAGCTTTGGAGATATTTTTATTTCTGATCCTAGCTAGAGGGGAGTTGGGGGAGATGGTGATTTCGAAAGTGACTGCTTTGTGGTTGTATCTTACCAGAGAGGATGATACTATAAGGATGCTGCAGTGGTTACTCATGTTGGTTAATACCAAGTCCATAATATTATCACCCCTTGTGGGGGTATCGATTAGCTGTTCCAAGGCATTTGCATTGACAAAATCAAGGAATCTCTAGAAATTTGTGTTCTGGCATGAGTACTTCTTCCAGTCTATGTTTGGGAAGTTAAAGTCAACCAGGATCAGGGTAAAGGGTTGAGTCTTGATAGATTTGAACAGGTCCAAGTAGATGGATTGGGCATCTTGAGTCAGATTTGGGGGCCGGTAGCTAGCTATGATTTCAATAGGTGTATCCTGTGTGTCATCCTGTCTGACCAGCCTGGAGGTGTGTATGTCTTTGATGTATATTGGAACTCCACCTCCTTTGGCTTTACTGCCCACAATTTGGGGTCTGAATGTATGATAGGATGAGTAACCAGGTAAGGCTGGGGTGCTCTCGACAGCTTTGAGCCAGGTTTCTGTGACTGCACAGATGTCAGCATTTTCCAGGGTTAGGAATGCTTGCAATGAGTGCAGTTTCATGTTTAGACTCCTAGTGTTTAGCAGCATAACTTTTAATTTGTGTTTTGTTGAAATTTTTATGTTGGTAGTTTTAACCTCATCACTTTTCCTAAAAAGGGCATTATAGGGGAGGCAAGAGCCTTTGCCAGAAGCCTGAAGCCCAGGTGAGACAGAAGCAGGCCATCTCTGGCAAAGCATCATGGTCTGTCGATCATATCTTCTCAGCTTGTCAGGTACTGGATCCCCCTGGAATGACACCAGAAACTAAGCCAGTTGTTAAAGGCAATCATTTTCTGTTTGCATTGGGGAATCATTCTGGGTGACGGCAGAATGCTGCTTAAAGCTAGGGACATACCTGCCTGGGACACATAATAAGTGAGCTCAATCAAGTCTCTCTTCATGTAGTCCAGAGAGGTACATCTCAAGTCATTCATGCCAACATGGACTATGACAGAGTCATAACAGTACCTGTTATTGAGAGACTTGAGTGCGTGTGTGATATGTTATGATTATAGATATAGTGTTATATATAGAATCATAGCTTTATATCCATACATTACAAAAAAAGAAAGGGAAAACATTCAAAAGTATACTTAACTTAACTATGTATGTATAAATAAGAATATAATAATAGCAGGTGATTTTAATTATAACATAAAAAAGAATAATTGTGATGTTAAAATAGTTATGGAAATTATGAGGAGTGGTAAGTTAAAGTTTTGGGAAAATAAACATTGGACTTATGGAAAATGATATAAAAACTGAGATAGACTATTTTTTGTTGTCAGAAAGTTTAAAAGTTAAACAAAAAGGAATTAAGTATAATGGATTTTCTGTTCATATACTGATTTGGATAAAAATACAAGAAAATTAAGAATATATTAAGATAGGAAAAGGAATACAAAGAATGAATGAAAAGGAATTGGATTCAGTCGAAAGAAATAAACTGATTAGATTCTGGAAACAACATATAGACATGTAAGACTTTTATGAAAATTCGATGGTATGGTGGATATATTTTAAAGAAAAATATATAAAGTGTTCTTAGACCGTATAGATAAGGAAGGAAAAGAAATAAAATATAAGATGCTAAGTCAAGAGATATTTAAGCTGTATTAAGGAAAGAGAAAAAAATACAAAAAGGAAAAAGAATTGTATAAAATGAATCAGAATGAGGTCCATGATATGCTATACAAACAAAAATATTTATTACAAGGAAAAAAAGAAGAGGTAGTACCTTATTTGAGTAAAATAATGAAAGAAGGAAAGATAATAAAATTAAAGAATAAAGAAAGCAAATTAATTAAAGACCAAAAAGGAATATATGAAGTAATTAGAGGGCATGCATTAAATGTATTTAAGAAAGAGGTGAAGACAGACAACAGCTATGATGAGAAGAACAAAGAAAATAATGAATATAAAGAAAAAAGAATAAATATAATCAAATTAAATGACATTCTGAAAGATATTAATATAAATTCTGCAACAAGAATAGATTGAATTGAGTATAAGATGTATAAAGAAATGGAAGACTGGCAAAAAGGAATGTTTATCGAAGTAATGAATGAATGGTTAGAAACTGGAATTAAATATAAAGAAATAAGTACTGGAGTAATAAAATTTATATTAAAAAAGGGAACAAAGATGACATAAAAATTGGAAACCGATAACTTTAAATAACAGACCATAAAATATTTATGAGAATAGTTGTTAAAAGATTACAATGAATCTTTCGGCTTTTCCTGGTTAGGGGTCGCCACAGCGGAACTCCGGTCCACTAATGATTGGCAGTAGATTTTTACATGCTGGCTTGCCGGGCCTAACGCACAACCTTCAACGAAGGAATGCCCATTCACGCATGTTGCCACACAGAAGACGCTCTGAGAATCGAACGGGCAACGTCTAACTGTGAGGTGACAAGTATTTGATTAAAATATGTTTGGGAGAAAAGGAAAGGGTAGTCAATAATTACTATGGCTAATAAGAGAGGTAATTGATGACATTATCAATAAAAAAGTGGAGACAAAAGTCATAATAGGGGATATAAAAAAAACTTAAATAACATATAGCATGAATCATTATGGGTGATTTTGAAAACATACAATATAGGTGAGAAAATTGTAAGTATAATTAAATCTGTGTGAAAAAAGTTATGTGAAACTAAATGTGAACAGATCGATAGGAGAAGAAATAAAAATAGAATGTGGAATAAGACAGGGGTGTCCAGCTAGTAGTATAATGTTTTCATTGGTTATGAATATAATAGTGATTGAAATTAACAAAATGTCAAGAAATAGAGGGCACAGAATGATTAAAGAAATACAACTGCCAATAATGCACACTTACACAGATGATATAGTAATAATTATAAAGAATACACAATCGAGGGAAAGAATAAATGTTAAATTAGGTGTAATGCTGGGAAGAATCGGATTAGATATAAACGAGGAAAAAAGTAATGGATTTGGTTTTAAAGGTGAAATAGGAGGTATTGAATTTAATGATAGATATATGGATGTGCTAGGAATAAAATTTGGAAAAATTAATATATACAGGAACAATGGGACACAGTGATGAAAGAAATAAAATACATGTTTTTGTTCTGGAAAACATATAGGTTTTCATACAAAAGGAATGCATATTTAATAAATAGTATGGTATTAGGCAAAATAGTGTATGTAGCAAATGTTTATATGATACTGGCAAAATATATAGGTTTTGATACAAAAGGAATGCATATTTAATAAATAGTATGGTATTAGGCAAAATAGTGTATGTAGCAAATGTTTATATGATACTGGCAAAATATATAGGTTTTGATACAAAAGGAATGCATATTTAATAAATAGTACGGTATTAGGCAAAATAGTGTATGTAGCAAATGTTTATATGATACTGGCAAAATATGAAAGAGAAATGATGATGTCAATATTTTAATTCATCTGGGATTCTAGGCTGAACATGGTTAAAAGAAGAACATTATATATGAAAGAAGACTAGGGAGGTTTAGGTCTAATTAATCTCATTGTACACACAGTATCTTTAAGTTTATACAAAGTATTAAGAAGTAATATGAAGGAAGAAAATATAAAGATGTATGGGAAGGAATGCAAGTAAGGAAGAGAGGTAAAAGTATTAACAATGAAGAAATAAAAACATATCAGAATAAAATTGTGTTATGGAAACTAAAAAAGAATGTTACAGGAAGAAAATAGAAAGGAATGGTATATTAATATAATGGAAAACATATTTTGTTGATCCATGGAAAGAATTAGAAATGAATAAGAAAAAGCCTTATTAAGTAAATAAGAAAGCTATAAAAAGATAAAGGAATGCAATGATTTTTTATGGAGATTATCCATAAATAAATTGCCTGTAAAAGTGAATATGCAGTATAAGAGAAAACAAGATAGAAACTGTAATGTGTGGCAAATTAGAAACTGCCGAACATGTGTTTCTGAAATGTGACAGAATTAAGAATTTATGGAGAGAAAAATGTAAACATGATATGATTAAAAAGTATTTTAAATTTGGTACTTACGTATTAACGCAACCAGATTTTTAACCCCATGTAGTTCCTGATATTCTCGCAAAACAACTGTTTACTAAACTAAAAAGAGGTGTGTGAAGTCCAATTCACTTTTTGTAGCACTTTGGTTATGACAGAGGAACTGGACTAATGGCCAAAGCCCTCTTCCTTGGTAGCATCCTCCTTTACCCCACTAACTTCATGGAAAATAAGAAGAAGCAGCAGGGCAGAATAAAATTATGGCAGATTCCAAAGACGACAAGCGGGTCATTTGCAATAGCAGCATATCACCTTCTTCTTCTTCTTTTCTGGATGTCTTGTACGAGGCACAGCTTGTAAGCTATGGTTCTTACACAAAAAGAAGTAAGTATTCAGAAAACCGATAAAATCTAACATCAGTGGCTTGACTGGAGAAACTAGCTGCAGTGTTTTGAACATCTGATAGGAAGCAAAGACAATCAAGAGGATTTTCTAGTAGAAAAAATGGCAGTACTGCAAAATCATTTCGACATTCTTCATTTGAGTTTTTCTTTTTTTGATTACCCTCTCTATTTCATTGATCCCCAAAGTGAGACTAGCATTGGGGGAATGAAAGAAAGTTAGCAGATGCAAAACATTTTGCAGTACTGTCATTGTTTCTACTTGAAAATCTCCTCGATTGTCTTTTGCTTCCTATCAGATGTTTTGATGTATGTAAAAGGGCACAGACACTGGAGCTAGTTTCTCCAGTCAAGCCACCAGAGTCGGTGAAGAAGCCGCAGCAGAAGAAAATGGTGACTGCTTTCCCAAGCCCTCTGTTTACAACCCAGCCTTCCATTAAAACTTAAAAATGTCTGACCTTACTTGTAAAACACAAACAAGACAGACCTTACAGGGCAAACCCAAACATCCATTCTTCAATTTTATGTCAGTTATAGCAGCATGAAAATCTGGTTGCGATAATACGTAAGTACCTAAAATTTGAGCAGTTAAACATGGACATGATAGAATATGGTTACTATGGAATGTGAAGACAAGAAGAAGTAAAGAAAATGGACAGAATTATTTTTTTATGTTGCATGGACAATATGGAATGAGAGAGTCAATGAAATTAAATATAATGGGAAATGGACTTTCGCAATCATATTGGAAAAATATGGTTTTGGTTGTAGGTAAAAGAGCGGGGGCTGGATAAAAAGTGAAGTAAATACATGAAATATGTAAATATTTGTAAATAATGTAAATATGTAAATAGTAATTAATGTATGTGTGTGTATATATATATATATATATATATATATATATATATATATATATATATGTGTGTGTGTGTGTGTGTGTGTGTGTTAAACAGGAAAACCCTACTCATCATTGTCACTATTGGAACCATTTTTGCAGGATCACTTTCTGTTTCTGCAGAGGTAGCCTGGGGAAACAGGGAGGCAGACAGAGAGAGAAGGAGATGATGGAGTGGTGAGAGAAATGGAAGAGAAAGCAAATATTGAGACCAGAGAATGTGTGCTGGATTCTGAGGCGATGTTGGAAAGAAATCTGTTTGGTGGAGATGAGTCAGGAAATTACGGATGTGTAATTACAATACTCCGGTTGGGAGAGTTGAAGGATGATTTACTTAAAGAAACAGTGATGCAGAGTGAGCCAGAAAATGAAGGACATGTTTCCTGGGGGGCACTGTAGAGAGAGTACAAAAGGAGGATGCAAAGACAATCCTGAAGAATAGCAGTGAGATGGAAAAGAAAACATGTGCAGGGAAAGTACAAGAAGGCAAAAGCGGAGTAGCAGAAAAGAAGGCAGAAGAAAATGAAAAACAAAAGTGCATGGTAAGAATTCAACGTAAAGAAGACAAAAAAGTGGACAGGTACAAAGTGTGGGTTAATTTAATAGCTCCTTTGGGAGTAAGAGCACATGAGGTAAGTGTATTTACAAAGACACACTTTGTTACATTATATATGAGACTGTTTTTTCACTGGAAAATGTTCTTGGAGAATATGAAAAAAGAAAGACTGTAACCCATGGAATCTTTATGTGATAAAAGCATTTAATGGGGGGGGGGGGGCATTCATGGACAATTTCAAACACAGGTAGAAAGAGAGAGACTTTGAAAGGACATTTGAAAACTTTATGTGTATATATATATATATATATATATATATATATATATATATATATATATATATATATATATGCACACACACACCTTATATATATATATATATATATATATATATATATATATATATTTATATATATATATATATATATATATATATATATATATATATATATATATATATATATATATTTTATATATATATATATATATATATATATATATATATATATATATATATATATTTATATATATTTATATATATATATATATATATACACACACACACACACACACACACACACACACACACACACACACACACACATATGTGTTTATATATTTATATTTATGGATGGGAAATAGAAAATTCACCTCGGGGATCACTCCAGTGACTCTACTCGACTCTACTCAACAGAGGAACTGGGAACTAAGGTTGGGTGGCACAATGCCAGGGTAATCCAATAGCTTAGCTTTTAAAGGCTCCAAGGCCATTAGCCTAGTACTCACCTATGAACCTATGTAAAGAAATACTGGATACTGCAAAATATTATGACAAAAGTGGCTTATAGACTGGTGACTGGGTATATAATATTGTGTTAAAAATAGAAAGAGAAAAATTATACATATATCAAGCATGATGAATGTGGAGAGGAATAGGGTTTTTGTAAAATATTGGGGCAACCCAAACATATTTTTGTGTGGAAAAGGACATGTAATAAGTAACTGTGACAAAAGAACTGCCACATTTGTGGGGAAATTAGACATGATGCAAAAATATGTGAATTGAAATTTTATAAATCTAACAAAATTGGACATTTATAGATGAATTTTAAAAATGAAAATTAGAGTAAGGAAAAAAAAGAAATAGAAGAAAATAAAGAGAAAAAACATTAGAAGAAATAGAAGAAACATTGGATGAGATAAAAATAATACAGAGGACACAGAAGAATGTTCTGAAATAAGTGATGAAGAAGAAATTGGGAGGCATTAAAAAAGAAAAACAATTCTGTTGATAAAAGGGTAAAAAACACAAAAAGAAAATTTAAAGTGATAAGTAGAAAAGAAGAAAAGAAAGGAAATTGATGAAAAAGAATATATACTACTAATGCTTGGGAGTTGGTATAATGATTAAGGTGCTTGACTTACAGACACAAGGTGCAGTGTTTGATTTTCACCTTTGGAAAGGAAATTGACTAAGCTGCTTAAAATGGCCTATTATGAAAGCTAGCCCAGTAAAAAAAAATTGAATATTTTTTTGTAAATGTGAATAGTATTAAGAATATAGTAAGAAAAATAGGGAGTTTGGAGTGGTGTAATATATGTAATATAGCTGTAATTACATTAGAGGACAATATTTTAATGAAGAAAGATTACAGATAAACTATGGGGAGGAAATATAATCTAGAATTTGGGAAATTAGAGATGTTCTGGAATATTTTGTAGAAATACAATAAAGATATTAAATGTTACTATCAAAAATGGGAAGATTATTGTAGATTTAAAATGGAAAGAACAAGTAAATAGAAATATAACATTACAGGCTTATACTAATTGTAAAGCAAGGGAAAGGTTATTTCATCAGATTTTAGACTATGTAGTAATAAATATGAATATTATAAAAACAGGAGACTTTAATTGTGATTTAAGAGGCAAGCGTAAAAAGAAGGGAAATAATATAAGAACAATGTTAGAAGTTATAAGATGTGGTAAGTTAAATCTTTGGGACAAAAGTTCATGGACTTACAAAAGGGACAATTACATATAGAATTGAAATGGATTACTTTATATTATCAGAGGGTTTAGTTATTGGGGAAGGGGAAGTAGTTGAAACAGGATTTCTGATCATCGTGCAATATGGCTAGAGATAAAGGAAAACAAGGAATATATAAAAATAGACAAAGGAGTATAAAGGATAAATGAGAAACCATGGAATAAAGAAGGAAAGAGATTAATACTACTGTTACTTAAAGTTCATATTACTGTGAGAACATTTAATAAAATTTGATTTGAATGGTGGATGATAGGTCACAGTGGTGCAGTAGTTAGCATTGTCGCCTCACTAGCAAGAGGTTCTCTGGTTCGATTCTTGGCTGCAGGGCCTTCTGTATGGAGTCTGTATGTCCTCCCTGTGGTCGAGTGAGTTTTAAAGACATGCACGTATGTGCTTGCGTGCATGTGCCTTCTATGAAGGTTGGGCACCGGGCTGGCAACTCAACACTATAAAAACTCCACTGCCTATCTATCTGTGGACCGGCAATACACTGTTGTGATCCCTAACTGGGAAAAGCCAAAAGACATTGCTTTTTTTTTGGTCTGAATGGTGGATGATATTAAAGGGAAATTATAAAAATCTAACAAAAAAAAGTATATGATAGTGTGCAGGTAAATTGGGCCTTCAAAAGTAGAATCAATCCAGAGAAAAATAAAAGAAGGCACCAAACCACAGCTGATAAAAATCATACATATTTATTATAAAACGAACAGGTGAGTGCTTTCACAGCCAAAGTAACTCTTACATTCATTTCTATTTAAATACATTCCATCCAATCATTTCTCTAGCTCAATTAACCATATAATATTCCAATTAAAACTTAAAGCAACAATTTAAAGTACTGTAAAGGGAGATACATAGTCATCTGGTAAGGGGTCTATTAGCCAATATGGGTATAATGGACATTTTATCATTCAGTATTTTACCCAGAGTAGCACACATTCTAATAATCCACTCTAATTCTTTTGTTTCCACCTTATTTTTCACTGAACCCCCTCTAGTTCCCAGCCATACTTGCTCATAATCATGAACCTGCAGCTATGTGATGTATCTGTTTCCATTACATGCTTTGCTAGCACACCGGTCTCTGCTTTCCTTTGGATATCATATGCATGTTCTTTTATTCGATCACGTAATCTACGTGTAGTCATTCCTATATAGAATGATTTGCACGAAACACAGTAAGCTAAATATATTAAATTTGTAGCATTACAATTAGCTACCAACTTAAAAGACAGAGTTTTACCAGTGTCCGGGTGTAAAAACATCCCACTGTTATCTAATGAATGACAATAGTTACATTTTTTGCATGGGAATGTGCCATAATTAACATCTAATACCTCTTTATAAGATGTACTTTGGTGCCTGAGGCCACATAGTAACCTCTTCATGGATTTCTTGTTCTTATAAGCGTATCTAGGTTTACCTCCCACTATGTTCTTAACTCGATCATCAGCACATAAGATGTTCCAATTTCTATCAAATATTCCTTGTAAAAGTTTCACATTACTAGAATAGGTCATGGGGATTCTCATACTTCTATTAATGTGGACCTCTTGTTCCTGACTGTTATTATGGGGCTCAGAGAAGTAAGGCTTACCTTCTTTTTCTCTGGACAAAAGTACTGTGTGAGTTGTTGGCTGATTCTCCTTTTCAGTATATCCTCTCTCCAAAAATTCCCCTTCAAGATTTTGGATCTCATCATAAAATGTTTCACGATTAGCTCTTAATCTAGATCTTCTGAGTGCCTGCCCCTTGACAACATTTTTAAAAGTGTGCTGCGGGTGCATACTATGGCTATGTACATAGGTATTTCTCGAACATTATTTTCTATATATTTCTGTAGTCAGATCTCCTGTTTCCTTCTTGGAGATTTTAACATCCAGAAAATCTGTAGAGTTAGGGGAGCTCTTTACAGTAAATTTCAAAAAACTAGTGCTTTGACTGATTTTGTCCAAGAAAAGATTTAACTCCGTTTCTCCTCCTTCCCACAGCATAAAGAGGTCATCCACAAATCTGCAGTAAAAGTGTATATGTCCATGCATATATTGTGGTATTCCCAGGTAGCCATCACTAGGTTGGTGTAGCTATTGGCACATGGCATTGATTATTGATGAGGATTATTAGAATGCGTGCTACTATGGGTAAAGGACTGAATGATAAAATGTCCATCAAACCCATATTAGGTAACAGACCCCTTACCAGATGACTATGTATCTGCCTTGACAGTACTTTAAATTGCTGATTTAAGCTTTACTTGGAATGTTATATGGTTAACTCAGTGGAGAAATTATTGGATGGAATGGATTTTAATAGAAATGAATGTAACAGTTATTTGTCTGATGAAGCAGCTTTTGTTGCGAAAGTGCTCACCTGCTTGTTTTATAATAAATCTGTATGATTTTATCAGCTGTGGTTTGGTGCCTTCTTTTATTTTTCTCTGGAAAATTATAAAAATGTTTTTTACAGTGGCAATATGATGTGAGAAAAGTAGAGAAAGAAAAAATATAAAAGAATATATAACGATGCATTGGACATTTAGAACATGATAGAAAGTACTTTGATAAGGAAAAAGAACTATAGAAAAGAAATCAAGAGAATTGCTATGTAAGCAAAGATACATTTTACAAGGAAAAGAGTACCGAGTTACTTAAGCAGATTAGTAAAAGTTAGTAGAGTAATGACAGAAATAAAAAAGGTAGAAGAAATGAAAATTACTCAGGAAAGGACTATGAATAGTGTAGTACAAGAAATGTTTAAAGAGAAAGAAAAAAATAAGGTAGTGACAAATATATGGAAATTAAAAAAGTGAACAGAAAAAGAGAATAGTGTTGGAAAAGGAGATTTCTTTAAATGAGCTGAAGTATTAGGACAAGTAACTAAGGAAGTAAATATAGATTTGGCTGCAGGGCTAGCTACATTAGGGTATGAGATGTCCAAAATGTACACTATGCACACTAACATGCATCCCTCACAATACGCATGCACTTCTTATAAACAAGAAATGTTCTGAGATATATTCAAACGTATACCTTTAGGGTTCAGGTATATAGAAAATACTGCACGTGCTGTCTCTCACATGGACTGCAGCCCTGCGTCATGCTTCAACTGCAGAGGCTGCTGGTAGAAACTAATATACATTTCTGGAAGGCCTGTGTGGCATTCCCTACTTGTTATGTAACTAATGCATGCATATGCATAGTCTCATTTTCCATGGAAGGCACTGTTAAAGTGCAAGAGTGAGTAACTTGTTCAAAGAGGCACAGCAATGTTATGTGGTTGTGGTGAAGTTTGAACATCTGCTTCTCCTGTTCTTCACTCGTTGCTTAAACAACTAGATCACCATGCTGACAAGACATTTGTAAAGGATCAGTTTCAGAAAAGAGCCACATCAGCGTTATTAGAAATGACAGTGCTGGTGTCTGGCTCTAGGTAACATACTGACTTCTTTTGTCAGTGATCACAATTCTCAGTCTGGTTCTGCTGAAGATATTATGACTGTAACACGGCCTGTCAGAATGAATAACTCCTGCACTGTAGTAGAGTAGAACATACTTTTCCTGTCACTCTAAGCATGCTAATAATTAATTTCATTTTCACTACATTGCATTTCTATTCTTTATTTTTTCCTTTCTTCCTTGCTCTTGTCGATATTCCAGTACCAGTACCCCCACAACCATGTCATCCTGTGCCTTGCAGAAGCATTTTTTAAAGGCTTTCATTGTTCTCCTGATAAGGATGTCATTTTGTTTGGCTTCCTAAAACCAAATCTGTTTATGGTTCTGAGATGCATTCACTTCGGAAAAGAATGGATGGTACAGGAACATACACTACTGTTGCAGGGGCAGGATGACCTTCTGTAATTCGACATGAGTTCAGTGACGAACTTAGGGAGCAGAATGACTGAACCAACATGCCTGCCTTTAGTTAATCAACAATCCTGCAGCTGACTGACAGGTACCCCCCCAAGTGTATGTGGGATACTGCTGAAGTAGTAGGAGTGTTTGGGCTACAGCAGACCTACTGATAAGGACGGGCATAAAGTAACAAAGGCAATTATTGAAAGATTATTCCGCAGCCTCTTTTACGAATGTTTTATTTTGCATTGTTTTCACATTGATTCTTACTTTGATTTTGGATTGTACTGTAACTGCATACAGCTGAAGAGGCTATTGTAATCAAGTCCATATACCTGCTCAGATACAATAAATGAATATCTAAAGTCAAGAAATGCAACAATTTCAGGAACTTAAAGGCCAGTGCACACTTGGGCTCAAACAAGAACCTATGAGCGTATCCTAGTAATAAGCAAGAAGGATTACAGGAGCGCCTTGTTTAAACACTCTCTGTCCTGTCAGGATTAAAAAAAATATATATATATATTTTATCCTGGAAAAGATGAGAGAGGTGGTTTATGGCAGTCTAGGTTGGAGGCAATGGATTTATTTTTGTAAATTAAATTGAATGCTACTGTTATGCCAGGGTTTAATGATAAACTTTCTATTAACAGTATTTTGACTTTAAAAGCTAGTCGGTTATGTTTCCTGTTTTTATGGATTTAGGCATTTTTAAATGTATTAATGTATTTTAATTTTATTGTTTCATATATTTTTTAATGTTATAGTTTATTTTATGAATGGGTAAGTACTTTTTAATAATTGTTTGTTAGGGGAATGTTTTTATGTATCATTAATTTATGTTTGGAGATGACTGGTTGATGAGTTGTGATAACTCTGGTCTTTTTTAATAAAATCAGATTCTGATGAAGTTCTCTTAGGAATGAAAGTGCTTAATCTGGAATAAAGTGTTGTGTATGACCGATTTGGAACAAAGTTTTTGTATGATCTGATACCTGGGTGCGAGAACAGCATATTGTGCTTTTTTAAGTTCTAAATTATTTAATTATACTTTCTTAAGTGCTGAAATGTTTATTTGGGGATATCCTAAATATGGCCTGTAATTTAACTACTTTTATAAGGGGGAATAATATACTGCATGCCACTGTACGCAGAAATGGCACTACTCTGTAGTAAAACAATGTAGTCGGAGCATCCCTTCAAAAGGGAGGTATTATTTCTGGATATCAGATAATACATTTGGTGCCATAGCTGACCGGAGACAGCAGGGCAGCTGTAGCCCCAGTAAGTGAAAGAAATGAACTGTTACAAAGACCATTTTCATGTAAAGACCATTCCAAATTGTCAGTATCAAAGAAAGAAAGAATGGACGACTAAAGGCTTATCATATACTAATAAGGCTTAAATAAATAATTTATAGAAATCTTCTGAAGCACTTTGCTTCCTGGAACTAGACAGATTAATGACAGATACTCTACAAAACTGATAAAACACAACAACACAGTGAGGAAGACTGGAACCCCAAGAGCAATAAGAGGAAGGTCTTCAACAAGCAAACATGTTTGGGTATTCAAGCTTAAAGAGGCAGCTGGACAGCAATAGATGCACCTCTAATGTTGGATTGTTAAATCTGTCTTCTGGCTTTAAGAAAGGCAAGTCACCACATGTTCTGAACAAATAGCGTGCTCTACACTCTCACTGAGGCCAACACAGTCCACCTTGCACAAACCCTTTGTGTCATGCATGAGTGAAATGGGATCCTCTTCTGGGGCAGAATTAAAGAGCTTGTACCACTATACTGCTCCTGCACTACCCCCAGAGTTCAGACTAGTGGAGTTTAGAAAGATTAATTCTCTCTCTTTGGAGTATGGATCTAATGAGTCTGTGCAAGAACCATATCCTGGATGGGGATGATTAGGAGGTGGAGGACTAAGGTGACTTATTTTCTCCAATAAGTAACCTATTATTTGGGGAAGTGCTTTGACTAATTCAAGAATGGAACTAACTACTGGTAGCTGATATGTTCACCTCACAGAAATGCATTCAGGAGCTTTCTAGGGATCTAGACCTGGCATGCTTCCTTACTTATAGACATGTACAAGGGGAAGTATGAATACATGTTGATAGTTGACACCAGTCTTAGGTAAGATGGACAGGGTCTCTTAGTCACCTATGTACTTTGCCATGAAATTACATTCCCACAAGTCAGGCATCATCATAATGGTGGCAGTTCTGAAGTACAACCTTGACCTTTCAATTTCACCAGGAAGGAATTTACAGTTGGTAGGAAGCAAAGCTGTGTCGTATTGGTAAGGAACAAGTCCAAGATTTGGTCCAGAGTGTTTCTATTGATGAAGTCCAGAAATTTCTGGGCACACATGTTTCAGAACATATAAATCTCCCAGCTGAGGACTGTTGTCATTGGTCTTGAACCAAGTCTCTCTGATGATGTATAGATTTATGCTTTCTAGGGTAAGGAATGTTTGTAGGGAGTGCAGCTTTTTTTTGTTATGGCTCCTCCCATGAGCAGCAAGGCCTTTATGTTATCTTGAGTTGGTTTTCTTATGTTGGAAGCCTTAGGAGGCTGACAGTGGCTAAAAGAGTAATATGAAGGTGGACAAGAATTTAGCCAAGATACAAAAGCCTTGGAGGATAGATTTCATTTCTGGCAAAGCAGTTTGTCTGTCTACCGTCTCCTCTCAGGCTTATATATATATATATATATATATATATATATATATATATATATATATATATATATATATATATATATATGATTGTACCCCCCCTTGAATGACAGCAGAAGGTAAGCCATTGTTGAAGTCAATAACTTCTTATTTGTATTGCATCATCATTCTTGGTGATGGTAGAATGCTATTGAAGGCTAGGTTCATACCTGCCATGGACATATATTCTGATAGTTCCATTATATGCCTTTTCATATAGTCCAGGGAGTTACATCTCAAGTCATTTACACCCACATGTACCGTTACTATAACTAGCCCTTTACAAAAATATAATCCTACAGAACCCCTAAGATGGTTGATGCCTAGCATTCATCAATATCTGTCAGCCTTTTGTTTTCCAGCTTGATACCTCCACTGGGATGAGCAGTTCCTCCCATGAACTTTAGTTTTGCTTTTGAAAGAATTCACTCCAAGCTGTTGAAGCTGTTGCACTCCATTTATTTGCCCTATATGACAGGTCCAGTCAGTTCATCAACCTTATTTCAGCTTCTGCAAGGACAAGTTACTTTGCATAAGACCCCCCCCCCTTTATTCTGAAAGTGACCTTTGCCAAAAATGTTATTTCTGCCTCAGTCTAACTCAGGTAAATGAATCCTAACATATCAAGGTTACAGTCAGTCAACTCTGTTATTACACCGCATGAACAGTGGTATTACTTAACAGCTGGAAATTTTTTGGTTCCTTTGCCATGAGAAGAGAGGAAAAGAAATAATCTAATTGCACCTGCCTGTGTGGCTAACTATACAGCATTGTTTTATGATGAGTACTGGAAATCTCCTGGGTTACTCCCTATAGCCTAGTAAACTGGGATAGCATCAGTTTCATAACCTTCTTTAAGAAAGTTTCAACATATTCCACTCAGCATACTTTTAAGAAATACTAAACACTGGAAGACTCAGAACTTACCTTTTTGCCATTAAGTCTATGAACACTATATACTATATACTGCATAAGCTATCACGTAGTATGTCACTCTGAAGAACTGCTTAAGGCTCTGTCCTTTGGGTATTGCTGCTGCCAGAGTACATCAAAATCATATTCAGTTGTTAAGTGAGGCACTCAATATAACCTTTGATCTCTAAGTGATAGTCTGCCACAGAAAGGTTTTCTTTCCATTTACTTAGTTACTTAGATCCAGTGGTGTAGCTGGGGGAGGGGGGGATCCACCCTCGGTGACACTTTTGGGACTGTCAACTTTAATACTTTTAATTTAAAAAAAACTGTTCAAGGGCGTTCTTCTTTAAGAATGGTCCTGTAGCATCATGTCTGTGCGAGCATTGTTCTTCCTGTCCGCCCGCAATTTTAAAATACAAGAGAGCTTTTTTAATTGCTGCTTACATTTGTTTTGCTTATTCCTGCCTGAGTGTTGTTTGTGTAATGCCTGAAGCTGTGTGTGTGTGTGTGTGTGTGTGTGTGTGTGTGTGTGTGTGTGTGTGTGTGTGTGTGTGTGTGTGTGTAAAATGTCAAAATGCCCCAGTTAGGTATACCTGGTGGTTAGTGTTACTCAGGCTCAAACCCTGTACCTTAGGTTCAAGGAACAAGAGCTTGAATTGTCTATCCATGCCACCACTTGTGATTCAAGCTCTCAACTGTCCAGATTTTCACAGAATCTCTGGAATGTTTGGTTCATACTTTTGGTCTGTTCCTCTTAAAATAAGGCTTTTTCCAACTTTCTTTTGCTGCAAAGTTGAGAGATTTTGTTGGGTGTCAAATGGATTTTACAAGGAGCTGAGAGTTTCAGGGGAAGAGAAGTTTAGTGCTGCATATGCTAAGTCTGTTTGCATTGTTAGTAACACAACAGATGGTATATTTGCTTCTGATGCAGAAGGCTATAGGTTCTACTCCCGTGGTATGTAGATGGATTACTGATACTGCATTGTGTTGTACTTTAAAGGGAGTGGATGCTGCAGTCCTGTGAATGTCCTCTTTGGAGGAGATACCTAGTAATCATGAACCTGTTATTAGTTTGCCATCCATTCCCTTTTGCAATATTACTAGCTTATCATTTTTAATGCAACATAGGCATTCTATTCTTCAAGGGCAACAGGCAGTGTTTTTGTAGATGAAACAATGAAATACAAAGTTGTTTGCTAGCAGCAACCTCTTCATTATTTACAGATCTCTTTAATGTGGAATTATTTAGATGACTTTTACTTCTGCAGAGATTGTGCATATTTACGGATATTGGTGGATTTTAATGACTGAAGTTTGAGTAGATGTTTATGATGGAAATGTTCTCAACAGGGCAGTTTTGTCATTATTGGTGCATACATTTTGTTCCATTGTTTAATGGAAAATGTTCAAAACTATGAAGTTAAAACACGCTGTAACAGGTGTGCTGTACTATACAAGCAATATAATTTAACACAATCAATAAGGTGAATCAAAGAACACGTGTGTTTGCATGGTTGTAAATATGTGTCCAAGGGGCCTATCATATGAAAACAGCCCAGAGATACACTTTATCCTCCACTGGCCAGATGCATTTTCTTTGAAGGTGGGTTTCAATGAATGTGAGTTTCAAGGGTAGAGAAGTTTTAATGCTAAGTCTGTTTTCATTGTGAGACTGTATTGATTTGTTTAGCAGATATATGTGTCTGTGCTATAAAATTTAAAATGAAAGTTTTAAATGAAATCCAAATAATCATTGCAGAAGTAAAGCATAAAGCAATATGCACATTACAGTCTTTATGGTAAATGGGGAGAAATAGCCAAGTGACGGGAAACTGGAAAACCTACAATGTGGGGGGGGGGGCATTTGACGATGATTTTGTGAGGGGGGAGGGGAGTCAAACTCAAAGACATCCCCAGGTGGTACAAACTCTAGCTACATTATTGCTTAGATCTTTATAAAATGTATGGTTTCTCCACATTTCACTTAGATAAATGTATCTTGGTGGAGATCTCATGATGACTGTTTACTGCCATATTTCAGGACAGTTATTCTGTTACTAGTGTCTGAGGACAAGCAAGAAATGCAGAAGTCAGAGAGGACATCTCAGATCAGGTGGCTAAAGATGCAGAAAATGGGAAGTTAAAGGACATCTGGAAGGAGGATTCCACGGGAGCAGCTTATGCAGCATAGGGATATAGTACCAGAGTATTCCTGTGGCCAAAATGCTGTTTCCCAGATAAAACATTGTGGTGACTATCACATATAACAACACTATTTGCGAGCCAGGTACATGTAAACCACTGCTGCAATGTCTTATAATACAAAAAGTGATCAGTTTTCTTTAACTCTTACCAAGGCAACTAACAACATCTGCCATAATGCATTTCTTTTGGCTCTGACATACTTATAATCAACATATGAATGTAGGAGGATGGGGACAACAAGCAGGCCACCTTTACGGATACAGATGATTTTTTTCTATTATTCTGACCTTCTCTTAACAGGGGGGAAATCCCAGACCATGACAGCAGAGGTGGGGAAAGGAAGCGGATAAAGATGAGGTCTAGGCCAAGCATAAAGTTATATAACATCCATAAAAAGTCTGTCTGTAAACAATAGATATCCAGTAAAAATAAAGGTTGTTTCCTGAGCTGTAGCTGGCTCATTTGTGCCCGGTGCAGTGTCTCTGGTCTAGCATTCTTGAATGCGAGGTTAGGGAGCAAACAAATATGGTGCTCCTGAGAAAGTCCTAACTCCTAACACCCCACCCTCTCATTCCCCTATCCTCTGCATAAGAGCAAAAAAAGTCATTTCTTGAACTTGGCACTTTTTTCCTTCTCTTCTAAGGAGGAGTGCCCAGTCTCTACTGCCCTCAAGCTCTGTATACACACAAAAAAGTATGGTCTCTGATCTTCCAGTTGTGACTGAGACACCTTGCACTCAGGATGGCTGCCTCCTTTGCCTCATACTAGCTACACTACTGTTTTTTTCTCTCTCCCTCTGTAATACAATTCAGTCAAATCTTTGTAGCACTTACCTTGAAAATATTAAATATTCAATTAGAAGCACATATGTGCATGTGCGCGTACACACACACACACACACACACACAAAATACATATAGTATAGGTTTGTGTTCAGAAGGCTTAGGACGATGGAGAGGCCTTAGCTCAGATAAGCAAAGATGCACATGCAAATTGTATACACACACACACACACACACACACACACACACACACACACACACACACACACACACACACACACACACACACACACACACACACACACACATCTATATAGCTATCATCAGTCTCCGTAGTGCAACATATAACATACTTTCCTTTGGTGCTCAAACATCAGAAAGCTGTGGGTTCTATTTCCACAACAGGTAGTTGGATTAATTTTCCAATACTGACACTGCAGTCCAGCATAAGGGGGGAGGGCAGCACTCCACAGTGCACCATCCTTCTAATGAGATGATAAACTGAGGCCTCATCTGCCTGAGATGGCAATAGCTCAGGTGGATGTAAGAGATCCCATGGCACTCATCAAAAAGAGTTGGGAAGTTCCCCACTGCCCTAGCCAAATTTCCCCTAGTCTGTATGAATATCATCTAGGACTCACAGAAAGAGGTCCTTGGTCTTTTGGTACTACCCTAGTCAACAAAATTTAAATAAAATAAATATGTATATGGTCGCCCTCCCATGCCCACCTTACTAATGCATGCTAACCTTAAATGCAACCCTACACCTTACCTTAGAAAAACCCTTTTGGTAACATGACCACTACACAAAGCATTGAGACACACACCACAAACATCAGTAGGCATGCACAACATAACATCTATCCCCTTACTTAGCCCTTACTCAAACCCTAACCTGCAAATATACACACATACATACACAAACACACACATATATACATCTCTCTCTCTCTCTCTATATATATATATATATATATATATATATATATATATATATACGTATATATAAATACACACACATAAACTCACATAGATGACTCCGTTATAGGCTACCTCTGCTGAGTTCTCCAAATCCTCTCTGCAAATATCAAGTCCATTTAAAAGAAATCCTTTCTTGAGGAGGTGTCAGTTGCCATGCTGCAAGATTTGACTCTGTAATGAGTTGAAGAATACAGACCACCGCTCCCTAGAAAGGCATTGCTATTTATTTATTTATTTGCATTTGTTTACTGAGAGGGTCCGAATGGGTCTTCAAAATAACTCCTTTTTGGAGAAGGCCCGAGGAGAAAAGCTCCTTACAACAATATGAAATACACAGGCATAGATAAACGGTGTCTACAAAATACAGAGTTTAAAAAATATTAACAAATTTCCAACACACACAAAATGCAAGCAGATTTATATACAAAATAACAGCAGGGTAGATTTTATGAATAATGTCAGAGACATTTATACACAACAGATTACGATCTTTCAGAAATTCTGACATATTTATATACAGTGCAGATTCAGAAAACATCTCATCAGGGTGGAATGAAGAGATATTTCAAAAGGTATAAGATCGTTTAGTTAATATTGTTGAGTATTTTGTACAACTGAAAGAGATTCAGGTAGACATGTGTATAATAGTGGATTACTGTATGAAAATAGACAGCAAGCTGATATGGAGAAAAAGCGAGTGAATACAGGGTGGGCAGGTCCTGCAAAGTGGTAAATGGCAATGCAGCTTATTTCCAACAAGAGTACAAGTGAGAGTAGGAGAATGGAAAAAGACTTACAGTAGATTTGGTCAGTGTAAGTTTTACCAAGTGTGGAACAGCAGCAAAGCCAAGACTCCAGAAGGTATTGCTTGAGCTGGAATTTGTAGGAAAAGGATTAATGAAGACTGCTTTATTGATGCTTGTGTGAGCTGACATAGAGGTAGAAGTGTAGGCCTGGGGGGTTTGTTAGTAGAGAAGTAACCGGACTGTATGAAATATGAACAGACGTGGGTGGTTATACTATATACTTGTCCTATGGAGGGGGTTGTTTGGGTAATATGGCTAGGGTGCAGGAGGTGGTTAATTAAGGACCAAAGGAGTTTAGAGTTGCTTTGAGTAACTATGGAGGTCTGTGCAGCATGTTTTCTTGTCCTGTTTAATTTTGAATTTAGCTTGGCTTCTGAACTGCTTAAAGATTTGGAGGTTAGAATCAGTTTTTTTTTAACCTTTGTCTCTCTGCATCATGAGCACTTTAGTTTGCTTGGATAGTCAAGGAGCTCACCTGCTTTTGGTTTGTTTAGCTTTGACAGGGATATGCAAGTTCAGGGCATTTAGGAAAGTTGTATTACATAAGGCTACTGCTTCATCCAGTGGGATGGTGTACAATGACTTCCAGTTGAATAGTTTTAGGTTACAGATAACAGTATCTGTTAAAATTAGATTGATTTCTTACTGATTATAATGATGATGTTTATGTATGCTAGAATGATCACTGATAAGACCGGTATGTGTGTGGCTGCTTAAGAGAGGAAGGTGGGAGCACTTAAAGTAATAGTACTAAGGGAGTTAGTCAGAATCCCGTCTACACTGGAATTATGTTTTGTATTGTATTTGGATTGTATCTGGTAGGATTAGAAATGAGCTGCATGAGGCTGAATAGCAGTATCATTGTTTAAAGTTTGCTAGCCAATGCTAAAATCATCAGGTATGATAGTTTCTTGTTAGATCATAGATGAGACTCAGGTAAGAACTCTTCGGCAGCTGAGATATTGTTACTTGGGGTTAATAAATACCTAATATACACATGTTTTTGTGGTTAACAGCCTGAGTGTGGACAACAGGATTTTATCATTAGAGATTGGGGGAAAGCTGGTGGGATGGTAAGAGAGAGCGAGCTCCAATGTGGTTTGATAGGCTATGACTACTCTGTTCCCTTTTCTCTTTTTCCTGTGCAGTCTGGTGGTAGAATTTCATCATTCTTTACATCTTTGTTTTATCTAAGATTCAGGTACTTCTACAATATCTGGGGTATGGTGGTAATGCAAGCATCAAATTCAGGTATAGAGGTGAAGAACAGTTGGTTTTGTTTGGTTTGGGAGCTTACTTGAGAAAAGGTTATTGGAGGTTGTCAGAGAGTTTTGTGTTTAGTATGGTGGGCTAGAGTTTGGATAGATCTTAATTTGCACTAAGGATGAAATTAAGAAAATGAACATTTATTTTTAGTTTTATGATTTAGAGTTGTTTATGGAGCATGGAGTTTATATCAAGTTGAGCTCTCTTGAATAACAGAATGAAGGTAGTATTGAATAGGTTTGTAGCTACAGGGAAATGGAAGTGAGTGATGATACAGCAATCTGATAGTGTGCCAGGGATGGTGGGTGTGTGATATAAAGGTATGTTGTAGAGATGCGGGGTGTGCTAATAGACACAGGGGTATAGGTATGAGAAAGTGAAAGCTGAGTATTGATTATAGAGAGACATGACCAAGCACTACACAAATAAGAGAGAAGAAAAGAGGCAGATGTACTGGAGTTAGTACAGGTTTGTAGAGAAGATGTAGTCAGTGGAGTATTAGTGCCAAGAAGGAAAAGGAGGAATAAATATGTATGTGGATATTATAGAATAGAGCAGATCTGCATTTGGCTATGAGACTATAGTGTAGAGAAAGGTATTAGGATACGAAAATTTGAAAACTCAACTCATCAAATATCCTTGCAGGCAGTCAGTATCTGGCTACATGCAGATCTCTTCAGCACTAACCTGGATGGACAACCTGAGCAAGGTGAAGCTGCTGAGCTTCATCATACTCCTATTCTGTTTTTTGAATGCCTAGGTGCACTCGGCTAAATTGGTGTGTACATTTACACATTTTGTGCATCATTCAGCATAGATCTTGCACAGAACTGACATCTATGAATCACTATACTATAGAAGAATCTTTTTAGAGCAGTGCACCAGGATACTTGAAGACTGATTTAGCATAGGTCATGCCCAAGAATTACTGCATTCACACACAGCTCTGAAAATCCTCCTTGTTCAGCTCATTAGAGATGTGCAACTGAGTAACAAGATGTCCATGAATTGGGTACTCCTTATATAGTACATAATATCAGTTGTGCAGCTTCGGGTACTAAACAAGGTGTCTATGAATCAAGTACCTCTTACATACTACATAATACCACTTGTGCACCTTTGGGTACTGCACAAGCTGTCTATGAATCGGGTACTACTTAAGTGGTAAATATACCACTTGTGCAGTTTTGGGTACTACATAAGTTGTCTGTGAATTGGATAATCCTTACATGGTACATAATACTCCTTGTGTAGCTTTGGGCACTACAAAAGCTGTCTGTGAATCAGGTAGTCCTTACATAATACCACTTGTACAGCTTTGGATACTACACAAGCTGTCATTGAATCAGGTACTCCTAACATAGTACATAATTCCACTTGTGCTACTTTAGGTATTACACAAGCTGTATGAATCAGGTACTCCTTATGTAGTACATAATACCACTTACGCAACTTTGAGTACTACACAAGCTGTATGCATCAGGTACTTCTTACATAGTACATAATACCACTTTTGTAGCTTTTGGTATTACACAATCTGTCTATGAGTGAGGTACACCTTACATTGTATATAATACTACTTCACAGTTTTGGGTACTACACAAGCTGTCTATGAATCAGATACTCCTTACATAGTACATAATACCACTTGTGCAACTTTGGGTACTACAGAAACTCTCTATGAGTCAAGTACTTCTTATGTAGTATACAATACCACTTGTGCAGCTTTGGGTACTACACAAGCTGTCTATGAATCAGGTACTTCTTACGTAATATATAATACCACTTGTATAAATAGGGTAATACTCAACCTGTCTATGAATCTGGTACTGCTTACGTGGTACATAATACCACTTGTGTAGCTTTGGTTACTACACATGCAGTCTGTGAGTCAGGTACTCCTTATCTAGTACATAATACTACTTGTGCAGCATTGGATACTACACAAGTAGTGTGTGAATCAGGTACTCCTTACAATGTACATAATACCACTTTGGGTACTATATAAGGTGTCAGTGAATCAGGTACTCCTTTTGCTACAAAAGGTGTCTGTGAATCAGATACTCCTTATGTAGTACAAAATGCCACTTCTGCAACTTTGGGTATTATACAAGCCATCTGTGAATCAGGTACTTCTTGCATAGTGCACTTGTGCAGCTATGGGTACTACAGAATTTCTCTATGAGACAAGTGCTCCTTATGTCTTATGTAGTACATACCACCACTACTTGTGCAAGCTGTCTATGATTCAGGTACTCCTTATGTAGTACATAATACCACTTGTATAGGTAGGGTACTACACAACCTGTCTATGAATCTGGTACCCCTTACATGGTACATAATACTACTTGTGCAGCTTTGGTTACTACACATGCAGTCTGTGAATCAGGTACTCCATATGCAGTACATAATACCACTTATGCAGCATTGGGTACTACAAAATCAGTCTGTGAATCAGGTACTCGTTATATAGTACATAATATCACTTATGCAGCTTTGGGTACTACACAATGTGTTGCTGAATCAAGTATGCCTTATGTAGTAAATAGTACCTCTTGTGCAGCTTTGGGTATTACAAAAGGTGACTGTGAGTCAGGTACTCCTTATGTAGTACAAAATACCACTTGTGCAGCTTTGGGTATTACACAAGCCATCTGTGAATCAGGTACTCCTTACCTAGTACAAAATAGCACTTGTGCAGCCTTGGGTACTACATAAGCTGTCTGTGAATCACGTACTTCTTATGTAATACAAAAATGCCACTTGTGCAGCTCTGAGTACTGCTCAACTTGTCATTGAATTAGGCACTCCTTACATAGTACATAATACCACTTGTGCAGCTTTGGGTATGACACAAGTTGTCTGTGAATCAGGTACTCCTTACATAATACCACTTGTATAAGTAGGGTACTACACAACCTGTCTATAAATCTGGTACCCCTTACATGGTACATAACACCACTTCTGCAGTTTTGGGTACTACCAATGCAGTCTGTGAGTCAGATACTCCTTATGTAGTACAAAATACCACTTGTGCAGCTTTTGGTATTACACAAGCCATCTGTAATCAGGTACTCCTTGTCTACTACATAACAGCACTTGTGCAGCTTTAGGTGCTACATAATCTGTCTGTGAATCACGTACTTCTTACATAATACAAAAATACTACTCGTGCAGCTTTGAGTAGTACTCAACTTGTCATGGAATTAGGTACTCCTTACATAGTACATACTACCACTTGTGCAGCTTTGGGTACTACACAAGTTGTCTATGAATCAGGTACTCCTTACATAATACCACTTGTATATGTAGGGTACTACACAACCTGTCTATAAATCTGGTACCCCTTACATGGTACAAAATACCACTTGTGCAGATTTGGGTACTACACATGCAGTCTGTGAATCAGGTATTCCTTATGTAGTACATAATACCACTTGTGCAGGTTTGGGTACTATACAATGAGTCAGTGAATCAGGTACTCCTTTTACTACAAAAGGTGTCAGTAAATCAGGTACTCCTTATGTAGAACAAAATACCACTTCTGCAGCTTTGGGTATTACACAAGCCATCTGTGAATCAGGTACATCTTGCATAGTACATAATACCACTTGTGCAGCTTTGGGTACTACAGAATCACTCTCTGAGCCAAGTGCTCCTTATGTAGTACATAATACCACTTATATAGGTAGGGTACTACAAAACCTGTCTATGAATCTTGTACCCCTTACATGGTACATAATACCACTTGTGCAGCTTTGGTTACTACACATGTAGTCTGTGAATCAGGTACTCCTTATGTAGTACATAATACTACCTGTGCAGCATTGGGTACTACATAAGTAGTTTGTGAATCAGGTACTCCTTACGTAGTACATAATGCCACTTGTGCAGCTTTGGATACTACAAAAGGTGACTGTGAGTCAGGTACTCCTTATGTAGTACAAACTACCACTTGTGCAGCTTTGGGTATTACACAAGCCATCTGTGAATCGGGTACTCCTTGCATACTACATAATAGCACTTGTGCAGATTTGGGTGCTGCACAAGCTGTCTGTGAATCACTTACTCCTTATGTAATACAAAAATACCACTTGTACATCTTTGGGTACAAGTGGTATTGCTGTCTGTGAATCACTTACTACTTATGTAATACAACATTACCATTTGTACATCTTTGGGTATTACTCAACTTGTCATTGAATCAGGTACTTCTTACATAATACATAATACCACTTGTGCAGCTTTGGGTACTACACAAGCAGTCTATGAATCAGATACTTCTTATGTAGTACATAATACAACTTGCATATCTTTGGGTACTACACAAGGTGTCTGTGAATTAGGTACTCCTTAACTAGTACAAAATAACACTTTTGCAGCTTTGGGTACTGCACAAGGTGTCTGTGAATCCGGCACTCCTTACGTAGTACATAATACCACTTGTGCATCTTTTCGTATTACATAAGCTGTCTGTGAATTGGGTACTACTTATGTAGTACATAACACCACTTGTGCATCTTTGGGTACTAATCAAGCTGTCTAAGAATCAGGTATCTCTTACATAGCACATAATACCACTACTGCAGCTTTGGGTACTACAGAAGTTGTCTGTGAATCGGGTACTCCTTACATAGTACATAATAACCTTGTGCAGGTTTGACTTCTACACAACCTGTCTGTGACTCTGGTTCTCCTTATGTAGTACATAATACCACTTCTATATTAAAAAGTCGACCGCTTACTTCATCGAATACCTAAACGTCGACCCGTCGTCATCAAACTGCATAAACACCGAATGCTCTAAACCGTGAAATTGAAAAAGTCGAACTCTTATACTTGTCCCACCCCACCACCCGCTACATACTACTGATGCAAACAAACTAAATAAACCACATACATACACTAACCAAAACCATACACTAAATCTTACATATACCACCATGTATGTACTTAACTTAACCTGCACCCTATCCCTAAGGTCCGTAACTACCACACACTTACCTTAAAAAGCTAAACACAAACAAACTAAATAATCCACACACATACACTTAACAAAACCCTACACTAAATCTAACATACATTACCATCTATGCACTTACCTTAACCCGCACCCAAACCCTAAGGTCCGTAACTATCACACACTTATCTTATGAAGCTATACCGCAGAAGGCCAACCATGACGATTCGATGTTTCCGCTTTCGCTCTTCTGGATGATTGATGTTTTTGCGGTTCAATGAAGACGGGTTGACGTTTAGGAGTTTGGGTAAGTAAGCGGTCGACTTTCTAATATAGACCCCATAATACCACCTTTGCAGCTTTGGGTACTACACAAGCTGTCTGTGACTCAGGTAGTCCTTACATAGTACATAATAGAACATGCAGCTTTCTGATAGTATGTCAAGGATGGTGGGGTGTGTGATATAAAGGTATGTTGTAGAGATGTGGGGTGTGCTAGTAGACACAGGAGTATAGGTATAAGAAAGTGAAAGCTGAGTATTGATAATAGAAAGACATATCCAAGAACTAGTTAAATAAGAGAGAAGAAAAGAGGCAGAGGTACTGGAGTTAGTACAAATTTATAGAGAAGATGTAGTCAGTGGAGTATTAGTGCCAAGTAGGCAAAGGAGGAATAAATATGTATGTGGGTATTATAGAATAGAGCAGATCTGCATTTGGCTATGAGACTATAGTGTAGAGAAAGGTATTAGAATATGAAAATTTGAAAACTCGACTCATCAAATATCCTTGCAGGCAGTCAGTATCTGACTACATGCAGATCTCTTCAGCACTAACCTGGATGGACAACCTGAGCAAGGTGAAGCTGGTGAGCTTCATCATACTCCTATTCTGTGTTTTGAATGCCTAGGTGCACTTGGCTAAATTGCTGTGTACATTTACACATTTTGTGCACCATTCAGCATAGATCTTGCACAGAACTGACATCTATGAATCACTATACTACAGAAGAATCTTTTTAGAGCAATGCACCAGGATACTTGAAGAATGATTTAGCATAGGTCATGCCCAAGAATTACTGCATTTACACGCAGTTCTGAAAATCCTTCCTGTTCAGCTCATTAGAGATGTGCAACTGAGTAACAAGATGTCCATGAATTGGGTACTCCTTATATAGTACATAATACCACTTCTGCAGCTTCAGGTATTAAACAAGGTGTCTATGAATCAAGTACCCCTTATGTGCTACATAGTACCACTTGTGCACCTTTGGGTACTGCACAAGCTGTCTATGAATTGGGTACTACTTAAGTAGTAAATATACCACTTGTGCAGTTTTGGGTACGACATAAGTTGTCTATGAAGTGGATACTCCTTACATGGTACATAATACTCCTTGTGTAGTTTTGGGCACTACAAAAGCTGTCTGTGAATCAAGTACTCCCACTTGTACAGCTTTGGGTACTACACAAGCTGTCATTGAATCAGGTACTCCTTGCATAGTACATGATACCACTTGTGCCACTTTAGGTATTACACAAGCTGTACGAGTCAGGTACTCCCTATGTAGTACATAATACCACTTGTGTATCTTTGGGTACTACACAAGGTGTCTGTGAATTAGGCACTCCTTAACTAGTACACAAGAACACTTCTGCAGCTTTGGGTACTGCACAAGGTGTCTGTGAATCAGGTACTCCTTATGTAGTACATAATACCACTTGTGCAATGTTGAGTACTACACAAGGACTGTGTGAATCAGGTACTCCTTGCATAGTACATAATACCACTTTTGCAGCTTTGGGTACTACACAAGGTGTCGGTGAATCAGGTACTCCTTTTACTACAAAAGGTGTCTGTGAATCAGGTACTCCTTATGTAGTACAAAATGCCACTTCTACAGCTTTGGGTATTACACAAGCCACCTGTGAATCAGGTACTTTTTGCATAGTACATAATACCACTTGTGCAGCTTTGGGTACTGCAGAATTGGGTCTGATGAAGTTAACACTTATTTAATGAAAGTGCTCACATTTTGTTTTTCTTGTGGATTTTTATCATTAAATACACCTTTGGTTTATCATCACCTGAGTGATTTGTGCCTGTGAAACTCTGCCTGCCAGCATTTTTATTTATTTAGTTTGTTTTCCTGCTTCTGTTTTTTTATAGTACATAATGCCACTTGTGCAACTTTAGGTATTACACAAGCTGTATGAGTCAGGTACTCCTTATGTAGTACATAATACCACTTGCACAACTTTGGGTACTACAGAAGCTGTATGAATCAGGTACTTCTTACACAGTACATAATACCACTTTTACAGCTTTTGGTACTACACATTCTGTCTATGAGTGAGGTACACCTTACATTGTATATAATACTACTTCACAGCTTTGCGTACTACACAAGCTCTCTATGAATCAGATAATCCTTACGTAGTACATAATGCCATTTCTGCAGCTTTGGGTACTACAGAAACTCTTTATGAGACAAGTACTTCTTATGTAGTATATAATACTAGTTGTGCAGTTTTGGGTACTACACAAGCTGTCTACGAATCAGGTACTCCTTATGTAATACATAATACCACTTTTATAAGTTGGGTACTACTCAATCTGTCTATGAATCTGGTACCCCTTAATTGGTACATAATACCACTTGTGTAGCTTTGGGTACTACACAAGCCATCTGTGAATCAGGTACTTCTTGCATAGTACATAATACCACTTGTGCAGCTTTGGGTACTACACATGCAGTCTGTGAATCAGGTAATCATTATGCACTGCAAAATGCCACTTCTGCAGCTTTCGGTATTACACAAGCCATATGTGAATCAGGTACTTCTTGCATAGTACACAATACCACTTCTGCAGCTTTGGGTAGTACAGAATCTCTATATGAGTCAAGTGCTCCTTATGTAGTACATAATATCACTTGTGCAGCTTTGGGTACTACACAAGCTGTCTATGAGTCAGGTACTCCTTATGTAGTACATAATACCACTTGTATAGGTAGGGTACTACACAACCTGTCTTTGAATCTGGTACCCCTTACATGTACATAACAACACTTGTGCAGCTTTGGTTACTACACATGCACTTTGTAAATCAGGTACTCCTTATGTAGTACATAATATCACTTGTACAGCTAGGGTACTACACAACCTGTCTATGAATCTGGTACCCCTTACATGGTACATAATAGCACTTGTGCAGCACTGGGTACTACACAAGCAGTCTGTGAATCAGGTATTACTTACATAGTACATATCACTTGTGCAGATTTGGGTAATACGCTGAATGAGGTACTCCTTACATAGTACATAATACCACTTGTGCAGCTTTGGGTACTACAAAAGGTGACTGTGAGTCAGGTACTCTTTATGCAGTACAAAATAGCACTTGTGCAGATTTTGGTATCACACAAGCCATCTGTGAATCAGGTACTCCTTGCCTAGTACATAATAGCAGTTGTGCAGCTTTGGGTACTACATAACCTACCTGTGAATCATGTACTTCTTATGTAATAGAAAAATACCACTTGTGCAGCTTTGAGTACTACTCAACTTGTCATTGAATTAGGTACTCCTTACATAGTACATAATACTACTTGTGCAGCTTTGGGTATTATATAAGCCATCTGTGAATCAGGTACTCCTTGCCTAGTACATAATACCACTTGTGCAGCTTTTGGTACTACACAAGTTGTCTATGAATCAGATACTCCTTACATAATACCACTTGTATAAGTAGGGTACTACACAACCTGTCTATGAATATGGTGCCCCTTACATGGTACATAATACCACTTGTGCAGTTTTGTGTACTACACATACAGTCTGTGAGTCAGGTACTCCTTATGTAGTTCATATGACCACATGTTCAGTGTTGAGTACTACACAAACATTGCATGAACCGGGTACTCCTTGCTTAGTACAAAATACCACTTGTGCAGGTTTGGGTACTACACAAGGTGTCGGTGAATCAGGTACTGTTTTTGCTACAAAAGGTGTCTGTGAATGAGGTATTCCTTATGTAGTACAGAATGCCACTTCTGCAGCTTTGGGTATTACACAAGCCATCTGTGAATCAGGTACTTCTTGCATAGTACATAATACCACTTGTGCAGCTTTGGGTACTACACAAGCTGTCTATGAATCCGGTACTCCTTATGTAGTACATAATACTACTTGTATAAGTAGGGTACTACAGAACCTGTCTATGGATATTGTACCCATTACATGGTACATAATACCACTTGTGCAGCTTTGGTTACTACACATGCAGTCTGTGATTCAGGTACTCCTGACGTAGTACATAATACCACTTGCGCAGCTTTGGGTACTACAAAAGGTGATTGTGAGTCAGTTACTCCTTATGAAGTACAAAATACCACTTGTGCAGCTTTGGGTATTACACAAGACATTGTGAATCAAGTAATCCTTGCATAGTACATAATAGCACTTCTGCAAGTTTGGGTTCTACACAAGCTTTTCTGTGAATCATCACGTAACACATAAATACCACTTGCGCATCTTTGGGTACTATACAAGGTATCTGTAAATTAGGTACTCCTTAACTAGTACAAAATAACACTTCTGCAGCTTTGGGTGCTGCACAAGGTGTCTGTGAATCCAGTACTCCTTACGTAGTACATAATATCACTTGTCCATCTTTTGGTATTACATAAGCTGTCTGTGAATTGGGTGCTACTTATGTAGTACATAACACCACTTGTGCAGCTTTGGGTACTAAACAAGCTGTCTATGAATCAGGTATCTCTTACATAGCACATAATACTACTACTGCAGCTTTGGGTATTACACAAGTTGTCTGCAAATTGGGCACTCCTTACATAGTACATAATGCCCTTGTGCAGGTTTGACTTCTACACAACCTGTATGTGACTCTGGTTCTCCTTATGTAGTACATAATACCACTTGTGCAGCTTTGGGTACTACACAAGCTGTCTGTGACTCAGGTAGTCCTTGCATAGTACATAACAGGACATGCTGCTTTCTGATAGTATGCCAGGGATGCTGGTTTTGTGATATAAAGGTATGTTGTAGAGATGCGTGGTGTGCTAATAGACACTGGGGTATAGGTATGAGAAAGTGAAAGCTGAGCATTGATAATAGAGAGACGTATTCAAGCACTAGTCAAATAAGAGAGAAGAAAAGAGGCAGAGGTACTGGAGTTAGTACAGGTGTGTAGAGAAGATGTAGTCAGTGGAGTATTAGTGCCAAGTAGGAAAAGGAGGAATAAATATGTATGTGGGTATTACAGAATAGAGCAGATCTGCATTTGGTTATGAGACTATAGTGTAGAGAAAGGTATTAGGATATGAAAATTTGAAAACTTGACTCATCAAATATCATTGCAAGCAGTCAGTATCTGGCTACATGCAGATCTCTTCAGCACTAACCTGGATGGACAACCTGAGCAAGGTGAAGCTGGTGAGCTTCATCATACTCCTATTCTGTTTTTTGAATGCCTAGGTGCACTCGGCTAAATTGCTGTGTACATTTACACATTTTGTGCACCATTCAGCATAGAACTTGCACAGAACTGACATCTATGAATCACTATACTACAGAAGAATCTTTTTAGAGCAGTGCACCAGGATATCTGAAGAACGATTTAGCATAGGTCATGCCCAAGAATTACTGCATTTACATGCAGCTCTGAAAATCCTTCCTGTTCAGCTCATTAGAGATGTGCAACTGAGTAGCAAGATGTCCATGAACTGGGTACTTCTTATATAGTACATAATACCACTTGTGCAGCTTTGGGTACTAAACAAGGTGTCTATGAATCAAGTACCTTTTATGTACTACATAATACCACTTGTGCACCTTTGGGTACTGCACAAGCTGTCTATGAATCGGGTACTACTTAAGTAGTAAATATACCACGTGTGCAGTTTTGGGTACTACATAAGTTGTCTGTGAATTGGATACTCCTTACATGGTACATACTACTCCTTGTGTAGCTTTGGACACTACAAAAGCTGTCTGTGAATCAGGTACTCCTTACATAATACTATTTGTACAGCTTTGGATACTACACAAGTTGTCATTGAATCAGGTCCTCCTTGTATAGTACGTAATATCACTTGTGCAACTTTGGGTACTACACAAGCTGTATGAATCAGGTACTTCTTACATAGTACATAATACCACTTTTGCAGCTTTTGGTACTACACAATCTGTCTATGAGTGAGGTACACCTTACATTGTATATAATACTACTTCGCAGCTTTGGGTACTACGCAGGCTTTCAGTACTACACAAGGTGTCGGTGAATCAGGTACTCCTTTTACTACAAACTATGTCTGTGAATCACATACTCCTTATGTAGTACAAAATGCCACTTCTGCAGCTTTGGGTATTACACAAATGTACACAGGTACTTCTTGCATAGTACAAAATACCACTTGTGCAGCTTTGGGTACAACAGAATCGCTCATTGAGTCAAGTACTCCTTATGAAGTACATAATACCACTTGTGCAGCTTTGGGTACTACACAAGCTCTCTATGAATCAGGTACTCCTTATGTTGCACATAATACCACTTGTATAAGCAGGGTACTACAGATCCTGTCTATGAATCTTGTACCCCTTATATGGTACATAATACCATTTGCGCAGCTTTGGTTACTACACATGCAGTCTGTGAATCAGGTACTCCTTATGTAGTACATAATATCACCTTTGTAGCATTGGGTACTGCACAAGTAGTCTATGAATTAGGTACTCCTTACGCAGTACATAATACCCTTGTGCAGCTCACAATCTGGCTGTGACTCTGGTTATCCTTATGTAGTACATAATACCACTTGTGTAGCTTTGGATACTACACAAGCTGTGACTGAGGTAGTCCTTACATATTACATAATAGGACATGCAACTTTGGGTACTACACAAGCTCCCAGTGAATCAGGCACTCCTTACTTAGTACATAATACCACTTGTGCAGCTTTTGGTACTACAGGAGCTATCTGTGAATTGGGTACTCCTTACAAAATACATAATTCCACTTGTGCAACTCTGGGTAATAAACAAGCTGTCTATGAATCAGCTACCTCTTACATAGTACATAGTACCACTAGTACTGCTTTGGGTACTTCACAAACTGTCAGTGAATTGGGTACTACTCACACATTACATAATGCCAGTAGTGCAGCTTTGGGTACTACACAAGCTGTCTATTAGTGAGGTACTCCTTAAATAGTATGTAATAACACTTGTGCAGCTTTGGGCACTACACAAGCTGTCTGTGACTCAGATACTTCTTATGTAGTACATAATGCAATGTACAGCTTTGGGTGCTACAGACGTTGCCTGTGAATGAGGTACTCATTATGTGGTACATAAAACCACTTGTGCAGGCTTAGGTAGTACACAAGCTGTCTATGAATCAGGTACACCTTACATTGTACATAATACCACTTGTGCAGCTTTGGGTACTACACAACGTGTCTGTGAATCAGCTACTCCTTACATAGTACCTAATACCACCTGTGCAGCTTTGGGTATTACAAAAGCCATCTATGACCCAGGTACTCCTTATGTAATACATAATACCACTTGTGCAGCTTTGGGTTCTACACAAGCTGTCAGTGTATCAGGTATTCCTTATGTAGTATAGAATACCACTTGTGCATCTTTGGTTACTACAGAACCTATCTATGAGTCAGGTGTTCCTTACATAGAACATAATAGCACTTGCTCAGGTTTGGGTGCTACACACACAGTCTGTGAATTAGGTACTCCTTGTGCAGAACATAATACCACTTGTGGAGCTTTAGGTACTACAAAAGATGCATGCAAATGAGCTAATCCTTACGTAGAACAGAATACCACTTGTGCAGCTTTGGGTTCTACACAACCTGTCTGTGACTCAGGTACACCTAAGTAGTACATAATACAATGTGCAGTTTTGGGTACTACACAAGCTGTCAGTGAAACAGATGCTCCTTATATAGTACAACTTACCAGCTGTGCAGCTTTGGGCACTACACAAGCTATGAATCAGATACTCTTTACATAGTATATACCACCACTTTTGCAGATTTTGGTACTGCACAATCTGTCTATGAGTGAGGTACACTTTACATTGCAGCTATCTGTCAATCGATATACTACCTACGCAATATGTAATACCACTTGTGCAGCTTTGGGTACTACACAAGCCATCGCTGAATCAGGTACTCTTTACATAGCACATATCACCACTTGTGCAGGTTTGGGCACTACACAAGCTGTCTATGAATCAGATACTCCATGCATAGTACTTATTTATTTTATTTATTTATTTTATTTTACATTTGTTTACTGGGCTAGTCCAACTGGATACATGTCCATTTTCAGTAGAGGCCCGGGGAGTTAAGCTCCAAGTTAGGACAATTAAATTAACACAATACCATCAAGGATACATGAGCTAGATAAAAACTATTAACAGTATGTATAACAGATTATCACAGTAAAATGTACAGTACAGAATACAGGCATAACAAAGGATGCAAGTACAATCTAAATTTACAGTGCAGAATACAGGCATAATAAAGGAATGTAAATACAATCAAGGTAGTCAAGAGATAATTAGTAACATAGTTTAAAAAGGAAGGAGTTGCTTTTAATGAGTAGACAGGTTAGGAAGAGTAGAGTATATAGAGACACTTAGACTAGTCAGGTTTAGAGCATGGGCATAACCAGTGTGTATTGAGGAATACTTTCAATTTGTTTTTGAAACAGGATAGTGAGGGAAGTGTGGAGAGTTCATTTGGAAGGAGGTTCCAGGCTTTTCCAACTATATTAGAAAAAAGGGAGTCACCAGCTTTATTGTTTGTTTTAGTAGTATGTACTAGAAGTTTCTGAGAAGACCTTAAGGATTCCAGGTTTTTATAGGGAGGGATTAGTGTGGAGAGAATAGGTGTTTTGGAAGGTTTGTGAAGAGTGTTGTGGGTTATGGTTAGCTGATGGAATTTAATTAGATTTTGTAGTTTGAGCCATCCTAGCTGCTTTAAATTGAGGCAGTGATGGGTTTTAAATGGGTTTCCTGTTGCAAATCTGGCAATATTATTGTAGGACATTTCCAATTTGTTAAGATTATTTTTAGATAGGTTAGTAAAAATAGATGAGGCATAAAGAAGAGAAGAGATTAGATGAGTGTGTGCTATTGTGGTTTGAGCTGAAGGTAGGAGAAATGATTTTATCCTATAGAGAGAGCCTAGCTTTTTGTTGAAAGTTTTTATAGTATTGTTAATATGGATGTCAAAGTTCGGATTATTGTCAATGGTGACTCCTAATAGTTTGGTGGGTGGTTCAGGGGATATAATGGTTTTATTGGTAGAGTTAACTGAGAAATCCAATGGAGGGGATTTCTTAGTAGGAGAGAAAAGGAGGAGTTTAGTCTTTTGGGGGTTTAGGAGAAGGCATCTATGTGTGAACCATTGCTCAACTGTGTTAAATACTTGCTGGGTAAGATAGAGAAGTTCAGAAGGGGAGAGGGCTGAGCATATCAGTGTAGAGTTATCCGCATATTGTATGCATGTAGCTTGTGGGATGGCAAGGTGAAGGTCATTGATGAATATGGAAAAAAGTAGAGGTCCAAGGATGGACCCTTGAGGGACTCCGAGATTGACGGGTAGGTGAGTAGAGAGAGATTTGTGCCATAGTACGGCCTGTTGTCTTTTATCCAGGTAGGACTGGAACCACTTTATGGAGGATGTATCAAGTGAAAGGGATTTCAGTATAGTGATGAGAATTTGGTGATTTACCATGTCAAAAGCTTTAGACAGGTCAATCAATAGAGCAGAAGAGAGTTTGTTAAGGTTGCAGTTGTTGTTGATACAATCTGTGAAGGAAAGAAGGGCAGTAGTAGTGCTATGTGAGGGTCAAAAACCATGTTGACAGTTGGCTAGTAGGTTATTATGTATTAGATGGTCAAGTAATTGTCTGTGAATGCATTTTTCCATGATCTTTGCCAGAGGTGAGAGGAGGGCAATGGGGTGGTAATTGGAGAGTTCAGTGGATTGACCTCCTTTGTGGAGGGGGATAATATGGGATATTTTCCATAGACTGGGGATATAACTTTCAGTAATAGTTCTATTAAACAGGATAGAAATGGGATAGGCAATAGCTTTGGTGGATTGTTGTAGGAATTCAGCAGGTAGTTGGTCTGCTGAGGGGGAGCATGGTTTCAGTTTCTGTAGAAGGGTTTGAATATATGATGTTGGGATGGGTTGAAAATGAAAAGTAGGGGGTAAGGTTGATTCTTTGGAAGGTAGAGTGAAATTGTTAGGTGATAGTTGACTAGCTAATGTTTGTATAGCATCAGTAAAAAAGGTGTTAAAAGCATTAGCTATATTCATTGGTGTTTTGTGTTCAGTATTTTGAGGGTTTGGAATAGTGGATTGCCCTGGGTGGAGTAGTTGGTTGATACTAGACCAAAATTTCTGTGGTTTGTTTTGATTGGCTTGTTGGGGTTGGAGGTAGTAGTTTTTTTTGGTCAGATATTATAGCTTTCTTAGTTTCATTTCTTAATTGTCTAAATGTTTGTTGGTCTATAGGTTTTTTTGTTTTCCTCCATTTTGCCCAATGTTTGCTTCAAACATTGATTTTATGTTTGGTTTCCTTAGAAAGCCAGGGAGCATGTTTGGTTTTAGTTCTAACTAGTCTGGTTGGGGCATGGTGGTTGAGGATGGCAAGGAAGTTGGAGTTAAACTAACTAATGGCTTCATCTAAAGGTAGGTTTTGTAGGGGTGACCAGTTGCATGCTCTTAGTTCCATCTGGAAAGTTCAGGGTTAAAGTACTTTTAAGACCTGATGTTTTTAATGGATGTTAGGGAGGGAAAGTTAATTTTATGTCTGATGATATAGGTAAGAGAGTGGTCACTTAAATCATCAGGGAGGGTTCCTGAGTCATAGATTTGAGGATGATGGTTAATGAGGATCCAGTCTAGTAAGGTTGATTTCTTGTTAGTTTTATTTGTCCTGGTAGGGGAGGTAATGGTTTGGGAATACCCATATAGGTTAATGTGGTTTGAGGGGAGGCTGCTGCAGAAGCAGGTCCAGTCAATATTTGTGTCACCTAGGATAATGTTTTCTTGAGGCAGGTTTTGGGAAAGCCAGCACAGTATATTTTCCATGGTTGCTATGTTATTACCAGGAGGTAGATATATACAGATGACATAGATGGATTTGGAATTGTTAAGAAGAAGTTTGGAGATCAGAATTTCTGCATTGGTGTCAATAGGTGGTTTGCAGTTATGAGTAGTTAATTGTAAGCTAGGTTTATATAGGATAGCAATCCTTCCACCTTTCTTAGATGTTCGGTCTAGTCTTAGGATATTATATCCAGGTTGGATGATTTCATTGTCTTTGGTTGAAGGTTTTAGCCAAGTTTCTGTTAAGCAGAGAATATCAAAGGAATAGATTTCAGTTAGAGCTTGGAGTTGAGTTATTTTATTATTTATACTGCGTATGTTAAGATGAGCAATTAAGAGGGAGTTAGATGGTCTAGAAAGGGCTTGGGTAGGTGGTTCTTTGAGGTTGAGGAGAGAGATGGGAGTTGTTGGGGGGCCTGGGTTAGGGTGGATGTCACTATCCTTTATAGAGAGTAACAGGCTTAGATAGTATGGGTTTTTGAATCTGCTGTATAGAGATAGATATTTTTGGGGGGTTAGATTGTTGTACTTTGTGTGTAGAGTTCTATGATACTTAGGAAGTGTGTAATTAGATGTGGATGTTATATTAGCATGAATAAAAAGTAAAGGTGAGTATGGAGAGTTGGTTTCTTTTTTGGGATAGTTTAGGTTTGGGTCTAGTGGGTTCTCAAATGAGGTGAAAAGATGAGTAAGGATTAAAGGAGGTAATAGTGAGAGTGTGAATAAGAATGTGACACAGGATGGGATGGATTGAGTATTCATTATTTGGATAGATATTGGTTCTTTGTAGGTAGAAGATAGAAAAATATTGGGTGGAGATGAGAGAGTGAGTTGGGTATGGTGAGATAGGAGGAGAGTAGTGAGAGGGTAATATTTGTGGAGTTAGGTAATAGGAGAGTTTGTAGGGAGAAAGGATAGAGGGAAGAGTGATTGAGAAGAGGAAATAATGTGATCACGAGGTATTATTAGAGAGTACAAGTGACAGGAAGAGGTGTGGTTAGGAGGTTATGGAAAGAGGAAGGGGTGTGGTTGGAGATTGACAGGAACAGGAAGAGGTGTTAGTACTTAATACCACATGTGCAGCTTTGGGTAGTACACAGCCTGTCTATGAATCAGGTACTTCTTCCTTAATACATAATACCACTTGAGCAACTTTGGGTACTTCACATGCTGTCTGTGAATGAGGTATTCCTTACATAGTACAGAATACCACTTGTGCAGCTTTGGGTACTACAGAACCTGTATATGAGTCAGGTACCCCTTACATAGGACATAATGCCACTTGTGCAGGTTTGGGTAGTACACAAGCAGTCTGCGAATGAGGTATTCCTTACATAGTACAGAATACCACTTGTACAGCTTTAGGTACTACACAAGCTGTCTGTGACTCAGGTAACCCTCACATAGTACATAATACAATGTGCAGTTTTGGGTACTGCACAAGCTGTCAATGAATCAGGTACTCCATATGTAGTACAACTTACCACATGTGCAGCTTTGGGTACCACAAAGCTGCTTGTGAATCAATGTACTCCCTATGTAATAATGTAATACCACTTGTGCAGCTGTGGGTACTACACAAGCTGTCTGTGAATTGAGCACTCCTTACATAGCACATAATACTACTTGTGCAGCTTTGAGTACTACAAAAGCTGTCCTTGACTTGGGTACTGCTTACGTAATACATAATACCACTTGAGCAGCTCTGTTTTTTACACAAGCTGTCTATGAATCAGATACTCTATAAGTAGTATTTAATACCACTTGTGCAGCTTTGGGTTGTACGCAGGCTGTCGATGAAGCAGGTACTCAGTACTTAATACATAATACCATTTGTGCAACTTTGGGTACTACACAAGCTGTCTGTGAGTCAGGTACTCCTTATGTAGTACATAATACCACATGTGCAGCTTTGGGTACTGCATAAGCTGTGTGAATCAGGTACTGCTTATGCAGTACATAATACCACTTGTGCAGCTCTGGGTACTACACAAGCTGTCTGTGATTCAGGTACTCTTTACTTAGTGCATAATATGATTTGTGCAATTTTGGGTACTACACAAGCTCTCTATGAATCAGGTACTCCATAAAAAGTACATAATACCACTTGTGCGGCTTTGGGTACTACAGAACATGTTTATGAGTCAGGCACCCCTTACATAGAACATACTACTACTTGTGCAGCACTGGGTACTACACATGCAGGGTGTGAATACCACTTGTGCAGCCTTGGGTACTGTTAAATAAAATCAAGAGATCAATACACAGGAGGTTCAAGTTCAAAAGTTTACTAGTGTACACCAGGAGGCAAAAAACGTACAAGTACAGAATTTTGTCTGACATGAAACAGGATGTACACAATTTTATAGTCTTTACATTCAAGCTGTGCCCACCTTACTGACGTGGTATGTCACAGGGCATCTACATCACTTTAGCTTACAATGTTCTATTCATTGATTAATGCTGATTCTGTATATTTTAAAAAAGTTTTCCTCTGGTAACAATACGGCCTTGCTATCTACCTGGTCAGACATAATGTCTTTCTGTAAAGTTACTTCTTCAAGGTTTCACATCAGTTCGAATACAATAGCAGATTCAGTCTTTTAATACACTTTTTTGTACCCTGTAACACTTTCCCAACAGCTGCATGTTATCTTAGTAACACATACACAAGGCCAAATCATCCCAGCAGGAAAGAGCAGAAAATTTCATTATTTCACATATTTAATTTCCTGACCCAGCAGATAATCACCTGTGAAAAGCATAAACATTAAGACTTGCTAAGCTAGCAACTGCCAGTGTCAGAGGTCAACTTGCTACAAGCCACACTGCAGTTTCAAAACTACTTGCAATTACACATGAATTCATCCATTTTGTTATATCATTAATAGAATAAAATGCATTACATACTACTTTGCTTTTAAACTAGCATTTCACATATATTCAAATGCATATTTTTCTAACATTTTCCCTCCTATTAATTCTTTTTATTCTATTTTGAAGTATGCATAATGTCATTTCATCTCCTAACCTCTTCCATTAAGGATTTTCAGCTAGGTGAGTCATTTTGGTCTATACTTCAGAAAAAGTTTTTGTCTGAGATCAATTTTTCAATCTCAATATCTTGGTACAAAGTTTCAGTAACAGATACATTAATAAAATCTTTGATTAATCTTTTCATGCAGGGAATTCCACAACAAACACATGCTCCTATTAGGAGTAAACCCACACAAATAGCAATCAGAATATTCATTAGGATGGAACCCCATCCCCCCAAATAGATTCTGGAAAAAGTCCGTCAGTGGGTTTGGGCCTGGTTCAGTCATGGCTGATACTTGCTGAATTACCTCTAGGTGGTTGTTTATTTCATGCCTGTTGTCCGGAATGTACGCACAGCATTCTTCTTTGATAAGCGCGCACGTACCACCTCTCGCTGCTAGGGTGAAGTCAAGAGCCATTCGATTTTGTAGCACAACAGTTCTCATTGCATTCAGTTCATCAGTCACCAGTTCTAGGGCAGAGAAAGTTGCATTACTCATTACTTCGAGAAGTTTCTACAGTTTCCTCAATTCCCAGATTGATTTGACTGCTCCATATGCTGGGAATATTCCTGTCCAAGATATAACACTGTCACTCAAGTCCATATGAGTCAATTTGCTTTTGTCTTTTACGTTATTATGGTCTTTCCAGCCAGCTTCGATCCGTCCTACTGGATTTACAGGTTTCTCGACTGGACCTTCAGGTTTTCAGGCTGTTTCTCTCACGTTTCGTATCTTACCCAAAGGCAATTCTGCAGTATGTCTTATAGCCGGAACCAGATAACCCAAAAAACAACTGCCAGACCAATTCTCAGGTAGCCATTTATATGCTTTTTTCCCACAAATAAAATAACAATTTTCTACTTTAGTACTAATACACATTAACCCTGCATGAAACATTTTCTGGTCTATAACTGACAATTGTTTAAATAAAACAGGATTTTTGTGAATTTCATTCATGGTTCTTTTCAGTGAGTTCAAATATGAGTCATAATTAGTATTGCAAAGAGTATTGCCATTACTAGTCTTAATATAACACCGATAAGATATTGTTATATTACAATTGCTCCAGCCCACCTGGAGAGTGTCATTTTTATAGAAACAACCCTTTTGTGTGACAGGTAAAAATAAAGTTATTTTGTCCTGTGATCTCACAGTTCCTGTATCAAAAAGTAAATTCTCCCAAGTCTCATTTATTGAAGTCCAAAAAATGAGAACAGTCACCACGAACAAATCACTCATATAGACAAGTCCCAAGGCAATCACAATTCAAACTAAATATATCCACGATAAAGATGTAAAAAATCATTTATTTGGAACATAGGATGAGCGCTTTCGCATAGTTAGACTATGCTTCATCAGATGCCCGTAAGTAAGACCGATTCGTAAGTCTCATTTATTCCCAGAGGGACAGCGGACATTATCAGTCCTCCATATGCTGTTGGTATAGCTGTACAGACCCAGCAATTTGAAATGTTCATAGTCTCTGCATATACACGCTTCATGGCTAGGTATGTGTTAAAATTTGGATGCCAGTCTATAGATGTTTCGTCACGCCTCCCCACTTTCACTTGTGTGGTTGAGTGTAGGAAAAACCACAACAAGAGGAAAATTGTCACAATTATAGTCAATAAATGTATACTCAACAAAATGATTATGCAACATCTCTGGGGTTGATCTATATTTCTATTCGCTTTGTTCTTGGCCATTTTGCCCTTGTATATCAGTCACAAGGTTTTTATCAAGTTGAAAGTTCTTTACCAGTTTGCAGTGTGTTAAATGGATCCAGGACGTCCTCTCAGCCACTCTGACTGCAGTAGGCGTTGCCAACAGCACCTGGTACGATCCTTCCCACTTTGGACTCGCCCAATTCTTCCTCTTCGTCACTTTTAGCCACACCCACGTTCCGGGAGCCAAAACTGCTTCTGGTCTGTTCCTTATCTGAAAAAGAGTTAAACTGTAAAACAGATTTATTTGTTAACAGTTTCCTCATATAACTAGCTAATGAACTGTCAGCCTCTTGCTCTGCAGGCATGAGAGCTTTCCACTGAGGCACATAATATGCTCTCCCAAAAACCATTTTGAAGGGAGTCAAACCCTTCACATTTGGAACCGTTCTCATACTCAGCAGCGCTAAAGGCAAACAGTATATCCAATTCTTCTGAGTTTCGTCAACTAACTTCCTAAGTTTATTTTTAAGGGTTCCATTGTACCTTTCCACCAGTCCTGCTGACTGTGGGTGGTAGGCACAATGGTTTTTCAAGGAGATTCCAAAAAATCTTCCAAGTTGTTGGATTGTCTGATTGACAAAATGTGTGCCATTGTCACTATAAATCCTTTCCGGAATGCCAAATCTAGCGATTACTTCTTTTATCAGGGCTTTCGCCACTGTTGCTGCATCCGGATTTTTAGTTGGAAAAGCTTCTACCCATTTAGAAAACATATCTACAATGACTAAACAATATTTTTTCCCTTTGCACTTATTCAGTTCTATGAAATCCATACAAATAGTATGGAACGGATATGGTGGTATAGGAAAATTTCCTAGTTTAGGTTTAAATGCCACTTGTGCATGGTGCTTGTTACAAGTATGACAAGCTGCACAAAATTTTTTTGTGTAGTTTGTGAATCCGTATGTTTGGAATATTCGGTTTACTAACTGTACCATCCCTCCTGTTGAGACATGGCACTGCCCATGGCTCAACAAAGCTGCATATCTAAATAAATTAGACGGCAATATCGTTTTTTTCTCTTTGGAAATGTACAGTCCATTTTCAAGAATTGCCTCGTTTTCCCATTTTTGTTTTTCTGCTTTTGTAGTAAGCGTCTGCATTGTTTTCAACATGTCTAAATCTAAAATCTCAGAGGGTTGTAATTCCTCATTCAAAAGTAAAGTTTCTGAGTCTGAGGCCGCTTGCTTTGCAGCTGCATCAGCTCTCGCATTTCCTTTCGAAATCCTATCCTGTTGCTTTGTATGAGCTACACATTTGCAAATAGTTACTTTAGTAGGTAACTGGATAGATTCTAATAATTCCAAAATAAATTGTGCATGATTAATTGGTTTTCCACTAGATGTTATCATTCCCCTATTTTTCCATTGTTGCGCAAATACATGTACTGTAGAGAAAGCATACTGACTATCAGTATATATGTTTACACATATGTCTTTTGCTAAAGTACATGCCCGTGTCAAAGCTATCAATTCTGCTGCTTGTGCAGACAAGTTATGTGGTAAGGGTTGGGCTTCTAAAATTTCAGTGTCTGTAACTACTGCATACCCCACTAGATTCTTTCCTGTAGGGCCCCTTTCTGCATGAGCCGTCCACGTAATATGTCACCTCGGCATCATCCAAGGGCATATCTGTGAGATCTCGTCTAGGCAAGGCTAACTGTTCAATTTCCTGCAGGCAGCTGTGCGGTGTGCCATCCGCTGGAGTTGGGAGTAATGTTGATAATTTAATGTTGTACATCGTTCAATTGTCATATGAGGTTGGCTCAGCAGTATAGTCATACATGAAAGATGTCTAGCAGGGGAGAGATATGCTACTTTTTCTTGCAGTAAAATTATTGCGACTGCATGAGGCACTCTCAATGTGAGAGGGTGGAATAATACCACTGAGGCCGAAGCCTGTACTGCCATTGCAGCTGCAACTACTGCTTGTACACAGTGAGGCAAAGATCGCGCCACTGGGTCTAACTGCGATGAATAATAGGCTATGGGGCGTTGCTTATCCCCATGTTGTTGCATCACCACTGACGTCATATATCCTTGCTTGCAATCTATGGTCTGAAAGAACCATTTGTGATAATTTGGGAGTCCTAAAACTAATGAAGAAGCTATCAACTGCTTCAACCTGCAGAAAGCCGTTTCTGCTTCGGGTGTCCATTGCAACAAATCTTGTGCTGTCATTGGCATTTTATATATTAAGTCAGTCAGTGGAGCAGATTCCAAAGCAGAGTTTGGTATCCAACTCCGACAAAAATTAGTGGTCCCCAAGAAGGACATCATTTCCTTATTGGTTGTTGGTTTGGGTGCTTGTAAAATTGCTGTTTTTCTATCGTCGTCTAATATCCTACCTTCATTGGATAGCACATATCCTAGGTATCTAACTTGCTTTTTCCAGAGTTGTAACTTACTTTTGTTCACTTTGTGTCCTTGTGTTGCTAAGAATTTCAATAGCGCTACAGTATCTTCCCTGCATTGCTGCTGGGTGGGGGATGCTAGCAAGATGTCATCTACGTAAAGTAGAATTTGACTACCTCCTGGTGGGGTAAACCCTGCCAGGTTGCTAGCCATTTCTTGTGCAAATATTGTTGGGCTCTCACAATATCCCTGTGGTAGTCGAGTATAGGTATACCTTTTATCCTGAAATGTAAACGCAAACCAGTATTGACTATCAGGATGTATAGGTATTGAAAAGAAAGCATTACTGATATCTACCACAGAGAAATATTTCTGTTGCGGTTTCAAGTCATTTAACAAAGTATGTGGGTCTGGCACCGTGGGTGCTCTGGGTATCACTGCATTGTTTACAGCTTGTAAATCTTGAACCATCCGCCATTCCCCGTTTCCTTTTTTAACAGGAAATAGGGGTGTATTACATGGTGAATCAGGAGATTCTACCAGTACTCCTTCCCTGAGTAATGCTGCTATTATAGGCTTGATTCCTATTTCTGCATCTTTCCTCAAGGGGTATTGTCTTTTCTATGGCCTAAATGCCGATTTTTGTGTAATTGTAACTGGTCCTGCTGTTCGAATAAGTCCTACATCTGACTTGCCTGTTGACCAAAGAGCCATTGGTATCTCACATAAGGCTTTCTCTTCTTCTTCTAATAAAAATGCTAATCAGCTGTCCTCGCTAGATTGCAAGTGTACAGCTGGATGTGTCTGCATCAACCAATTCAACTTTTGTTTCTGTATTCCCTGTTCTGACAATTCCAAGTCAGTCTTTTCCTCCCACCTTGTTATCTTTTCTCCTAAGTCTGCCCATTTTACGTTTTTATTCTTTGTCAAGCTGACATGTGGCAATCGATTTGATCTATACAATGCAATGAATTCTTGAGGTAATGAACAGTTAACCACACTGTTCCCCTCAGTATCCCAATACAAAGTATGTAATACTAATCTAGTTGCATGATTTCTGAATAATTCTTGCTCATATTCTCTATCAGGTCCTGGTGTATTACAGTAGTATAGAGTACAGTGTAACAAATGCTGTCGATCAGTGTCAAGGGAGGGGGCTTTACTGATGGCTATGCTCATCAGTTCCTCGGTTACTGCCCCTGGACCAGTCGTAACTAGGTCCTGGCTGTACCAGTAAAAACTTTCACCCTCCGATCACACTAGAAAGGTATCCATTTGTCTCTGTGCCTCCATACCCTGTACAGTTGGAACTACTGCTATGCCAAATATCTGCATAAGGTCCCTACCCAATAGGTTCACTGGACACTTTGCAGAAACAACAATCTTACTTCTTTGGGTCATACCTGAAACAGGGTCAGTTATTGCTATATCATGCAAAAGTGGTTCCCTGTATAGCTGTCCATTCGCAGCTTTCACTAGTATATAATCAGGTGATTCAGAATGTTCTCATAACTTGGAGGGGTATATCAAAGTCCGTGACGCTCCTGAGTCACACAGGAATTTGACTTCCCTTCCCTCCACCAGAAGTGTAACTTCCGGTTTCGTATCTGCTAAGTAGAGCTCTAGGCTTAATAATGCTAAATCCAAAATTTCACTTTCTTCATCCTCTATATCTACTTGCACTTCCTCTATTCCTTCTATCACATTTACATTTGTTTTCTGTTTATTAACTTCTCCTGATGATTTCTGACTTTTGCATGATGTATCTTCACTATCATATAGTCAGTCCTCATCTCCCTTGTCTTCTGTGATTACCTTTTTGTTCTGTTTACAATCCCTCGCTAGATGTCCCTTCTTTCCACACTTAAAGCATTCACCTCTCTTTTTCCTTTCCTCAAAATCTTCCGACCGTTTGTCAGACTGTTTATTTCCATGGGCATTTTTCTTTCCCTTTTTACCTGACTGTAACACAAATACTTCAGCTCCATCTTCAACAGTGAAGACTTGCGCCTTCTTTTTCTTCTTGCTATTAAAATGTCTTTCAGCATGTCTAGCATATTCAAGTAAGGCTTGTAGCCTACCTGTTCAATGGTCTGTCATATGCTTCGTAATGAAGCTACTGATTGGTGCAATGCAACCTTTTAAAAATGCATTTTTCAATTGTTGCTCATACGGGGAATCATTCACTTGATTTTCAGGAACTGTCATTCTGCTATGATTATTAAAACATTCTAATAATCTAGCATAGTACCCATCTATTGTCTCATTTTCCTGTTGTATGCATTGGTTAATGCAAGTCCAGTCTGCTCTAGGTTTCCATTTCTCAGAGATTCGGTCTGTAAGACCTTTCACTCTATTGTCTAATTCTGCGTCACTATGTGGGAGTGGTTTAAGCTCTGCATTACGAGAATTCCAGGTGCCACAAATCATGTGCCAATCTGGACCTATAATTTGTCTTACTACTTTTTCTACTTCTTCCCCATTCAAGTGGTAACTCAACCTCATGCCTTGCAAATCTTCTAAAAATTTCGTAAAATTAACTTTCAGATGGGGGATTCCCTCAGTAGCTTTCCGGATATCCTCCGGTGTCCATGGTCTGTATACTAAGAGTGTTGGGTCCTGCCCTGCCTGTCCTGCCTGAGGATTTGGGACCTCTATAAGTGGACATATTTCTTCCTCACTCTCATCCTGTAGGTTTCTCTCTATTTGATATGATTCTGCGTCCACATGTATTTTATGTGCTCGGGACCTAGTCTCAATAGGATCTCTAATAAATGATTGTGGTCTCGCTGAAACTTCAGGATAACGCGGAGGCGGACCAGCCTGTCCACTCGCTTCATATCCTGAAAAAGGCAATGGAGGGGGCAGGGGAGGAGGAGCTGTTGCTATTACTATGTTATTATCTTCTTTGTCTAAGAATAATGTTTTTGAATTTTTAATCTTCTGTTCCCTATGGTTTGCTTCCTCAATCCACCTGTGTGCCTGAGGAATGCCTAATTGGCGTTGCTTTTTTGCCTGACCACCCGCATCAGATTTAAGTTGCTTAAGGAGTTTAACCAGTGAAGTTTTATCTAATTTGCCATCAGATTCATATTTGTTAACCCACTTCGTATAATACCTAACATTATCAGAACGTTGTGATTGCATATATTTTGCGTCTTCGGTTAGGGGCGGATCTCGCGATGTTTTAGTGCACTGATTTCCCATGTCAAAAAGAAAATGTTACGTAACCCTTCTTATCACGTGATATCAAGATTTCAGTTCCTTTTCACAGTTTATCTAGAATAACTGCCTACCTTATTCTGTTACCCTGATCTATGACCAAATATACAGTAATTCCTTTTGTCCCTGATCTGCATAACAAATCTTGACAACAATATTTACTGTAACCTAGTCCCTGATCTAAAACAGAAAAAAGGCAAAATCTTCCTACCTGAGCCTCCGGTATTGAGCCGTCCAGGATCTGCTCTTCGGCCACAGATCAGAAAGTGGCCAGCCTCTTTAAACGACAATTCAGTCGGAGGTCTTTTCACCCAAGAAGAACCGTTTCGGTAACTTCTCCTGCGCAGTATTCGACCACCGGTAGACTCTGATCTGCAGCTGTCTGAGGGATTTCCAGCTAAAGAAGGACCAAACTGTTAAATAAAATCAAGAGATCAATACACAGGAGGTTCAGGTTCAAAAGTTTACTAGTGTACACCAGGAGGCAAAAAACGTACAAGTACAGAATTTTGTCTGACATGAAACAGGAAGTACACAATTTTATAGTCTTTACATTCAAGCTGTGCCCACCTTACTGACGTGATATGTCACAGGGCATCTACATCACTTTAGCTTACAATGTTCTATTCATTGATTAATGCTGATGCTGTATATTTTAAAAAAGTTTTCCTCTGGTAACAATACGGCCTTGCTATCCACCTGGTCAGACATGTCTTTCTGTAAAGTTACTTCTTCAAGGTTTTACATCAGTTTGAATACAATAGCAGATTCAGTCTTTTAATACACTTCTTTGTTCCCTGTAACACTTTCCCAACAGCTGCATGTTATCTTAGTAACACATACACAAGGCCAAATCATCCCAGCAGGAAAGAGCAGAAGATTTCATTATTTCACATATTTAATTTCCTGACCCAGCAGATAATCACCTGTGAAAAGCATAAACATTAAGACTTGCTAAGCTAGCAACTGCCAGGGTCAGAGGTCAACTTGCTACAAGCCACACTGCAGTTTCAAAACTACTTGCAATTACACATGAATTCATCCATTTTGTTATATCATTAATAGAATAAAATGCATTGCATACTACTTTGCTTTTAAACTAGCATTTCACATATATTCAAATGCATATTTTTCTAACAGGTACTATAGAAGCAGTCTGTGAATCAGGTATGCCTTACGTAGTACATAATACCACTTGTGCAGTTTTGGGTACACACAAGATGTCTGTGCTCAGGCACTCCTTATGTAGTAGATAATACGACGTGCAGGTTTGGGTACTACACAAGCTGTCTGTAAATCAGGTACTCCATACATAGTACATAATACCACTTTTGCAGATTTGGGTACTACACAAGTTGTTTGTGAATTGAGTACTCCTTATGTAGTACCCACTTGTGCAACTTTGAGTACTACATAAGGTGTCTGTGAATCAGGCACTCCTTACATAGTACATTATACCACTTGTGTGGGTTTGGGTACTATATAGAGTTTCGATGAATCAGGTACTCCTTACATAGTACAAAATACCACTTGTGCAGCTTTGGATATTACACAAGCCATCTGTGAATCAAGTACTCCTTGTGTAGTACATAATACCACTTGTGCAGCTTTAGGTACTACACAAACTATCTATGAGTGAGGTACTCCTTACATTGTACGTAATACCACTTGCACTACTTTGGGTACTACGCAAGATGTCTGTGAATCAGGTACTACTTACGTAATACATAATACCACTTATGAAGCTTTGGGTACTACACAAGGTGTCTATGAGTCAAATACTCCTTATGTATTATATAATACCACTTGTGCAGGTTTGGGTACTATACAACTGTGTATGAGTCAGGTACTCTTTACGTAATACATATTACCACTTTTGGGTACTGCACAAGCTGTCTATGAATCAGGCACTCCATACGTACTACGTAATACCACTTATGCAGCTTTGGGTGGTAAACAAGATGTCTATGAATCAGGTACTACTTACGTAGTACATAATACCACTTGTGTAGCTTTGGGTACTACACAAGGTGTCTATGCATTTTAGGGTGAGTTAGGTTGTAAAAATTAACTCTATCGAACTTGAAATTTAATTTGTTTTACTAAACGAGATTGACAACTATCTGAAGTTACCAGAGATTTTCAAATTACACATCACATGGTCCAGAAGATTCAATTTCCTTGTATGGAAGCAGATTAACTATTTAAAATGGTAGAAAAGTAATAAATCAGTGAGCTCATATTACATGTTAAACCTGAGTTCTATATGCCTGAGTTGGTGGTAGGTCAGGTGAATATGTAAGATCCCATGGCACTTATTGAAAAGAGTAAGAGAAGCTGCCAAGTGTGCTAGCCAAATTTCTCCTGGTCAGTATGAATACCACCTCAGGTCTCTCCCCTGAAAAAAGGCCTTTGGTCTAGTGGGACTGACCTGGTCAATAAAGTTTTAAGAAGGTAGATGAATAAGTAAATTAATGAATAAATGAATGAATTCAGAGGCATGGTGTGTTAAGAGTTTGCCATGTTGTATTAAACTTCCCCTAGCATAATGCTAGATATCTTTTTATGACCATTCATTTTCTCACATTATTAAGAAAATCATACAATTTAGCAGTGTTCATTAATGAAGTTCTATAACACACGATGTGCAAAGTTTTAAAGACAGAGATAATATATAAATCAATGGCTAGTATTTCATTGTCCATATTGTGCAAGATAAATAATCTGTCAACGGGGGTGTGTACAATGATATTTGTCAGGTTGTGTCAGGTCATCTTCTTTCTGATCTGGCTAGTAGCAGAGATCCCCTGTTATATAAGAAAAACTTATTTATAAGAGAAACACATATGCTGATAGGGCAGAGTAATCAGAATGCCCATTGTAGACAGGGCATTACCTACAGGAAGAGTCTTGTTACCACAACAGCCCAATGCACAACAAAACAGCACAGCTCAAAGCACAACATTCAAGTACAAGTAGCACACCCTGTATAAATAACAGAAACTTTTTCCAGTACACATAAAGGCCCAACAAATGACTCATGGGAAACTAATAGGAGTGACAGGACAAGAAAGGGAAGATGCACAGATACAATAGCAAGGTTTTCAAGAAACCAGTGGCTTTACTCAGTTATGGCTAAATCCTGCATTTTTCTTGCCTGAATGTGAGCTATTTTAAAAATATTTTACATATAGCACGGGATACAGCAGGACCTCTACTGTTATTCTTTAGGTGGGTAGTGGGGAACTTGACATACTCAGAAAGTATGTTTGCCAATTTTATTTTTAATATCACGTGCTAGCTGAGGATATTTATACTGTTTAGACATTTGCATTTGAAACAAAAGGGCCAGAAGAGAAAAACTGGTCATCTAGCAATATCTGTACACGAGATACATCCTGTCTGTTTCCCCTTCTCAACCTAGGTGGCTGTCTCAGAGGGCAAAGTCTGTTATGACCTCAGAATAAAATAGAATGGAAGCTCCAGAATTTTAATTTTATATGCCTGTGAAGGTAATGGAAGTAGTAAGCGTAGAGATTACTGCCAAGGTCACTCCTTAGTGTGCTGTTTTATGGAAAGTCCCTCTAAATGCACGTACTTGAGACAACCATAACATAGTGCTTGAGATTTGTTGAGAGTAATGGCATACAGTTTGAGATGACAGACACACCAACACAAATATCTTTATGTAGTAACCTCAAGCACTTGACTGTCTCATCGCCTACAATTTTTGACTCATGACTACACTGCAGTGGTCACCTAGATTATTAGTGCCAAAGCAAATCATAAATTAGGAATCTTTAACATAGCTAAACAAAAGTGCAGACCTTATCACAATCAGCTAGATATTATGGTCCCTAGCCTCACATATATGCTTAATATTTTGCAAACCTTCCATCAACATGAGAAAACAAATTGGTAAAATGCAATTATAAATAGCAAAGTTTGCTGCAGGATACAGTGCTATCACATGACTGCCTACTACTAACCAATAGAATTCATGCAGTATGATAAATACTTTCATCTTGGCATGGCACATAAACTACTGCATTCTGAAACATGTCTACCCTGATACTCTATCATGCCTGCTTAGATGAGAAGTAATAACATCCAAAGCCAAAAATTGATTAGGGGATCTGCTTTACATAACAGGGAAATTTTAGCAACATCCCTAAAACCTCAGACAAATAACCCTTTAAACGATCTTTCAAAAATGAATCATGACAAGAAAAGCAGTGGTATGTAGATGTATAATTAATTTAAAAAAAGAAGCATAGTGTATTGCTTTCCATGCCATCTTTCATACCTCAAAAATATGCCATACATTTTTTCTCTTTTTCCCACTAGCTATTATATTCATGTCATCTAATTACTGCGTCATATACCAATTATAAATGTTAATGTTATAATTTTCAGTCATCTGTTTGCTTAGCCTTTACTCTACAATTCCAACTGCAAGTGGGGTTTATTGCTATACAATCTAAAGACAACTTTTGTTATTCTGTATTTTCTCTTTATTAATCATCCTATTAAACAACTCACTGCTCTAATGAAACTACATATCTTCTCAGGCTATTGGGGAATAATCCTGCTATATAATTGCTAAATTAACACCAAAGGCGAGATAACCCATTATTATTGACCTGAGGTATGCCAGAGAGAGACGGCATCAGAGGCACTGGCAAGTATTAGGTAATGAAGACTCCCGTCTGTAAGAAACACATGTAAATATAATGTAAATAATGAGGACATTATCTATTCTCAACCCTGTAACTGTATGCACTTTAGTGAAATTTTACTTTGGAATTATTTTAGAGCATATCAGACGATGAATATGCCCTGAAACATGCATTATTTTTCACTTGAACCTTTTCTCCACAAGACTGCTTGGAAAACAAAGTACCCAGCAGTGCTTTCATGGCTAACAACTGACTATAAATAAGTAAGTAATTGAATACATTAATAAATAAATAAGTAGGTAGTCATCTTTCAACATCAGTCACCCTCCCATCACAAGTAAAGCCTGTTTTTGCAATACAGCTCATGGTATTTTAAAAATATTACTTGGCAAAACACAGTAAGAACTTAACAGCCTCGTACTGAGCAGTACTTAGGAAACTTAAATCAGCAGCATTACAGGCACTTTATGTATTTTTATGACTTTCAAATAAAAATTTCTAGTACAACACTTCAAACAACATTTTCCAATTAAGTTTTGAGCTTCAAAGCAACTTTAAAATGAGAAATGCATTTTCAAACTTTTAAACTCTGTCTCTCCTTGTCTATATCTATATCTATACATATACTTTTATCTATGTCTGACTGTATATCTATATCTATATCTATATATATATATATATATATATATATATATATATATCTATATATATATATATATATATATATATATATATATATATATATATATATATATATATATATATCAACAAGCCAACATACTGCAGGCACTTGACTTTATGTTTAATGCGATTTATTTACAGTGACAAAATGTGAAATTTCTTTATTTAAATTGAAAAAGTTAAGTTTTCACTCAGTTCTGGCAAATAACTCATAGTTCATAAAGGCCAGTACTGCAGCCTACCTACAAGGTTTTTGAGCAGGTACAGGTCTAAATGTTGCAACCACTTCAATATAGCCCCAGCACTTCAGTTCCCATCTATTCTGTAGTTCTTCACAGAGTTCTTTTCCAGGCTTCTATGGGTTCTAGAAACAGCAGTTACCTGGAGTCACTACACCAGGACTCAGGCACTCTTCACAAGAGGAAACAGTTTGAATTCTAATGCTTTCAGTCTTTCCTTTTAACAAGGTATCTTACTCAGGTGATCTTCTTAACGAGCTTCCCAATACTTCAGCTTACAGAGGTACCATATTTCATCTAGTATACATGCCTGTATCAAGCTTTTTAACATATTACATAGGGTATGCACATTACATGCACATATAATGTGTATGTATATTTACATCTTTGTGCGTATGCGTATCTATTTCTCTCTCTCTTTCTATATATATATATATATATATATATATATATATATATATATCAAATTTTAAACCTTTGTATGTTTTGAAAGTGACTATTACAGTTTTATACTTTAAGTTCTGGCTGTGGTTTACGTTTCTCCAATTCTGAAAAAGGTTTCTGTGTTAATGCTATCTATCTATCTAGCTAGCTATATGTGTGTGTAGGTCACTTGATCAACAACGCACTTTGGCATACTAATGAAAAGCAGGCAGCTTTTTGTTTGTGCAAGATCTTAGAACAGCAGGGATTGGGGTATTTATTTATTCCCCACTATAGTGTGATCTCACATTTGGTGTATATAATTAGCAGGAGTTGGTATATATAATTAATGGGGTGGCCACAGTGGTGCAGTGGTTAGTGTTGCCGCCTCACACCAAGAGGTTCTCTGGTTCGATCCTCGGCTGGGGTGCCTTCTGTGCGGAGTCTGCATGTCCTCCCTGTGGTCGCGTGGGTTTCCTCCGGGTGCTCTGCTTTCCTCCCACATCCCAAAGACATGCTGTAGTTGGATTGGACACTCTAAATTGGCCTTAAGTGTGAGTGTGTGCATGTGTGTGCCTTCTGTGGAAGGTTGGGTGCTGGGCTGGCAACTGTAAAACTCCACTGCCAATCATGAGTAGACAGGTGATCCGCTGTGGCGACCCCTAACCAGGAAAAGCTGAAAAAAGAAGAAGAAGATATATATAATTAACAAGGGTTTTTAGGGGAGCGGGGTGGCTTGCCAAGCAGCAAAAATTTTTTTTGTGGCAGATGATTTAAATGTCTATCTTATATGATTGATATTTAGTGGTTCGATTTTTTTGTTCATTTGATAAAATACATACATATACACACACACACCCACTAATTTTACAAGGCTAGATTACAGGCAGAATTAGGATTAGCATTTGACCCTCTATAACACCTTACACATGTTTGCTAACCCCATCCTCTCAACCTCTTAGCACAAGAACTGTGGACAAAGCCAAAAATCATGCGATGATAAAAGCCTAAAATTAGGGACAAATTTTAAATATCGGTGTTATAAACTTAGAAAGTTGATAGAATAACACATTTTGCATTAGTGTGCATTATTTGAAGGAGAAAGAGCACTCATTCATCACAGCCTGTATATCGTCTTGCATAATACCTTCTGCTTCCTTTAGTGAGTATTCATTACACTGAGCGCATTTCAATTTTTATATATATATATATATATATATACATATAGATGTAGTAGAAAATTATAATGAAATCATAGTAAAAACAGAAATTACACTTAGAAATCATGTGTATAATCAATATATTTCCTCTCATGAAAAATGAATTTCATTTTTTTGGAAACTGTAAGTCAGTGTTCCTGCATATAAGCTGCTACATAAATTAAACTTAAAAAGATGGACACTTATTTTGCTTCCCATGCTATATTCTTTTTTATCTGTATATATTTCAGAGTCAGGGTACTTGGGACTGCATTCTCCACTATCTTGCTCTTCTCCCTCACTCTGTCATGCTATTTTCTCAGGTACCCGCTTCCATCTCTACAGAGACTGTAGAATTCATTGATATGTAGTCAGTAATGTTTTATTTTTCTGTCTTATACTATACTTAAAAAATGACAAGGCTATAACCTTGATGATAATCACCCTACTTTGTGGAGCTAAAAATGCCTCCAGGTGGTCTCTGGTCAGTGTTTAATATAGCAATAACACACGCCTGGGTGTGGGTAATGCTGGATTTACCCATGGTTGGTGTGGTTTGGTCACAAGGACGAAGCCCGAGTGGCCAAACAAAGACAACCGTGGTTAAATCCAGCATTACCCACACCCAGGCGTCAGATTATTATATACAATGACATTATTTAAGAAAAAAAATACTTACTTTTCTTAAATAATGGCATTGTATAATGCCTCCTTGCTGCCCTTCTGCAGCTGTCTGGTATTCTGCGGCAGCTCTGATGTACTGCGCATGTGTATGCTTATGCAGTACATCAGAGCTGTGGGTGGAAGCAACGGAGAAAGCAAGATCTCCATTGCTTTTTACAAAGGAGTTTAACATAGCGAGACAGCTTTAAAAAAAGCAACGAAAAATCTCCATAGCTTTTTTAAAAGCTGTCTCACTATGTTAAACCCATTTAACATAGCGAGACAGCTTTAAAAAAAGCAACGGAGAAAGGAAGATCTCCGTTACTTTTTTTTAAAGCTGTCTCGCTATGTTAAACTCCTATAACATAGCGAGACAGTGTCTAAAAAGCAACAGAGATCTTGCGTTCTCCATTGCTGCAAAAAGAGACTTATACTAATTGAAAATGTCTGGGCGACCGGACCTTTTGCCATTAGTATAAGTCTGATTCACAACGTGCACGCTGACCAATCAGCATGCACGTTTTGGAATATTAATGGGGGGGTTGTTGTATAATGTAAATTTCTTACCAAATATGTATGCATGAATAAGTTCTCAGGCCTGTACTACTGCTGCTGCATCTTTGGGAGTCAGCATAAGCTGTTGTTAATTGCACTGTCTTACACGTGAAACACAACATAACTGTCTCTGAGCTTAACCCTTGCTTTGAAAGTTCTAGTGCTTTTTATTGTCTCTTAGATCATTTATATAGTTAATCGACTTTTCATTAACTCCTTCAATGATGCTGTAATAGTACAAAACTTTCATAAACCCTGTGCTGTAGTTTATCATATCCAGCAGGTTTCTTAATTCCCTACCATTTTTTGGTGGTGACATGATATATTGTTTTTTTTTATTTATATAGTCCCTGGTGACATACCATTGCTTGAACATATGAAAATGTAGGCCTTACACACACACACACACACTGATCATATACTCTCTTTTCTCCTTTCAAAGTTTGTTTATTTTTTTCTTGGTCTACTAAGTATCACTCTTAGTGTGATCTTGCTTTTGTTGTGTTCTGTGATCATGGTAATGTCTGTCATTCCTTGCACCTTGTTTGGCCTGCTGCATTGCATGCTGGAATATCTCTGATATAGAGAAAACACCAAAAAATCTGGATCTTGGATCTCATGAGCCTTACAGATATGGAAAGCTAGTAAAGATTTATGTAGCTCTAAATTTTCAAATGTTTATATTTGCTATTAGCTTAGGTGCTTGCTTAGTTGGCTAACTGACACCGCTTGGTTTTAATCAGTTCCTTATTCTTATATGCTTATTGTAGAAAATGCGTGAATTTGCTTGATTTAGATATATTGATGTTGGCCTGCATCATGGTAGAAAGGGGTCAATGAAATAGTTTTCTATATACATAACAGTCAAACAGATTGATAGACATACAGACAGACAAAGAGTGTAACTCAAGCTGACTGCGACCTGACCTAAAATCGGTCTTACTCATACCTTTGCTCCATTTAGCTCTCTGATTAGATCATCTGTATTGGAATCAGCTGTCTCTAACCTCTTGTCTTTGTCTGTCATTCTCTCTTTCTGTATGGCTTTATTGAATATCCTTTTTAAATGCATATTCTCACACATCTCTTGTCTTCTCCAGCTTTCATGGTGAACTATAGGTGAGACTCAAAAAGATGGACTGGGCATCTTTCCTATTATGTCCATTTTCTTCTGGTTCTCTATCTCTTCCATATTCTTTGCAAAATGGAGGGATAGTCTTTTATGTGGTTGAGATACAGGGGATGCGTTTGTGACTATGTGCAATTCATCTAGTAATCCTTTAGTTTCCGTATGTCTTCAGAATACCTTCTGTACTCATTTAACAAGCTATCAAAACGTTTCCTTTCATTTGATAGTGTTGATAATGATTTTATTTCTACATTTTGTCTCTGCTTCTGTCTCAAGACAATCGAGTCATTGCTGAGTTGTATGCACAAATATTGAAAATAGTTTTATTTCCGTCTGGCTATGGGTATAATATTTGTAGACATCACTTGTCATTACAGTTGCAGAAACTCTGAAATCTACCAGCAATCTTATTGCACTGTCTTTAGTATTATTTTTGCTCTTGTGCTACTTTCACTACCGCTTACATTTTATAAAGACGTGTGTTCAACTTTCACATTATCAATGTTTTCTGTCCCATTTTTCCACTTTACACAATGCTGCAAAGACATTTTACACTTTGCTGGGCACCGTCCTCTGTGTGATAATAATCCTTGGAAGTACCTGTAGCGCAATCCCCCATGTTCTGCATTATTAGCTGCATTCACCCACCTTCGTTACTTTATTCTTTACAGCTTCAGCTGGTTAGTTTATTTATGTTATTTAATGAAGACAGAAAATCACAGGCACTGTACATACAAAAGGAAAACTGATAAATGATGAAAAGTAAAGTGCGCTACACATAAAATGACCATCATAGCAAACAATTATAAAACAGTAAGAGACGTCATCTAAAACCACTAGTTTAAAAATGTTAAGTAGTAAAAGAAGAAGAAATTGTGCTCCCTGTTGAGTCATAGTAGTGTCGCTCCGAAAGAGATCTTGAATGCCCTAATCAGGAAAGGTAGATGATTTTAAAGGACTGTGGTGAAATAATAAAAGAAAACACTGCCAGAAGTCTTATGCTGGGCCTTCTGAATAGTCAGCAGACCTTCATTTGATGATCTGAGCTGTCAGGCAGGGATATAATGGTAAAGCAGATTTTTCTTACAAACAAGACGCATATCCTATAGGTCACCAAAGGTGAGTATAAGAAACTGGATGCCATCAGTAGTCAGCACAAATCCTACAGCACAGGAATGATATGCCATGCCCAGGGAGTACAAAATCAAAAACCTGGCTGCAGAAATTTGCATCTACAGGTAGGCCAGATCACCACCTGAATGTCACAGATAAACGGAATTGCATTAATCCAGGTAAAAGCACACTAGAGCATGAATCACCATTGCACTGGTACAATGTTGAAATACAGCACCTGATCCAGGTTATATTTTTAGGAGGAAGTGAAAAGTTCTGACAGCACACGACACCCATGAAAAAAAGTCCAGCTGATTCCATCTGTATGTAATCAATGGGGAGATCTGAGGAAGCTGAGACAGATGGATGGATAGATGGACTTTGGCAATCAATGAAATGGCTTCACTCTTAGCTGGAAAGAGTGATGTCTGAACATCCATCGAATGACTGTCTCCAAGCAGTCACCTAAGGCTGAAAAATCTGAAGAAAAGGCGAGATATAGTTGAACATCATCGACATAAGACTTATGAGAAATGCCTCTCCTTAACATGACCTCCGTAAGCAACAACATATGGACAACACATATACAGAACACAGTCGACAACATGGGAGACAAAACTGAATCCCGTGGCACACAACACTTCTTTCAAGCTCTCTATTTCTTAACATTTTTTGTTTTACTTCATTTTGACTTCTAAACTTGAATCGGTGATATTCTCAGGGACCCTGAAATACCAAGGATTTTTTCTAGTATCATATCTTCTCTGTATGCAAAGAAGAATGTAGCCCTGACTGTGACCCAGATGACCCAAGTTTGAGTAGCAACTCAGGCACTGGAACAGCCAGGCAAGGGAGGATTGGAATGAGCAGCTTACAGGTCAACTATACAGAGGAGAGGGAGGTGGGGCTGTTCCTGGATATTGTATGTGCTCCAATGTAAGCTTAGACTTGCAGATAAGCAGATACTATAACTGGGATGACATGGGATGCAGATTCTAAAGCCAGTGATGGCAGCCTTGGTCTGTGTGTATGAAGGAACAAGCATGCACTGATACAAAGTCACTGGAAGCCCCTGCACTAATGCAGGTGCTCACATCACCACCACCAGGGTGGTTTAGGACACATACAGAAACACCTCGTAGCCTATGCTCCAAATGAACTAGGTGACTAGGAGGAAGTAGCAACATGTAGTGCCCTGGTCTGGGGGTAATTAAAGTCCATTATCTTTTATTTATTTATTTAATGTTTATTGACCGGGTAAGTGGACTGGTTCAAGGACCCTTTTCAGCCATTAGCTGGGCCATTCAGCAGTAACAAAATACAAAATTGTACAAACAGATTATATATTACAGTTACAAAACTGAAGAAACAGATTACAGAAAATGCAACACATACCTACCTCAGATGATAAAAACATAGGAAGTAATCAACAAAAAGAAAATAACTTTCTGTAGAAACAGCACACCTAAGTAAAATATTCAGTAGCATTAAGCTTATTTAAATAAACTGCATATTAAGGTATATCAGACAAAACAACATTTGTAAAAGATAATACTAGTAATTAAAAATCAAGTGAAGCAATGATAATCCACCAGTAGCAAAAAAACATGTCACGAGAACACTCTCCACAGGAAAAAAATATTTTGTGTTGACGTTCAGTGTTTTGGTTCCTTTGATCAGGAACTTCATTAAAGCAATGAAGTGTGTCGTAGTTTAAAACTTAATATTTACTCATGTTTTTTAATCACATGACATAGACATAACAAAGATAGGGTAAGACACCACCACTCTAAAAAAAAACTAAATTACTAAATAATACCATCAAAAAGCATAAAAACATTCTAAACAAAACACCATCTCATACTTTAACTGATTTAGAAATTAAAATGCTATTTATAGATATAACATCATTCAGATCAAGGAATCTTGAAGCATTCAATAAAATCTGCCAATAATATTCCCTGACTTATAATCTGTTCTTCTAGTCACCTCTTTTCTTATTTGGTGTAACTCTCGCCAAGATAAAAAAAAAAAGAAAAACATTTTTTTTAAATACCTACATTTTAAAGAGTGTGTACACAGAGCATTGGTGATATCCTCCTTTTTAACAGCATAAACATGCTCATAAGTTTGTGTTCTCATGGTTCGGTCAGTATTGTCTACATGGAAGCGTGAGCACGATAAACAACTAGCGAAATAGACCACTTCAGTAGTGCCACAGTTATATTTGTCTGTACATGACAAAGCCTTGGGGTAACAGGAGACTATGACATTGGCCCCATCCAAAATAAATGCATCAAAAGCATCTTCCACACTTGGTCATAGCCCTAGCTGTAATAACATAATCCAAAAATTCTTTGTCATCATTCTCCAAAATACATTTAAGAGTTTTCTACATTTATGAACAATGCTGGGTTCATTTCCAATTTTCTCTGTTAAAGATGTGGGACCAAAAACAGTGTTTCAGTTCCTTGTTATGGCTTTTTTATCTCACTCCATCTCCTAAAGATAATACCATGGATCTGTAGCAACCCTCCTGTTCTTTTTTATTGTTAAAAAAGGAAATCCTGTCAGCATTCCTAATAAGGGGTACAAAGTTATTGTCCCCTCTGTTAAGGACCTCCTTCATAACATCAGCCAATAAAATATCTGCATATCCTCTAATCCCAAACACAGTGCAAAGCTTCTCACATTCATCTTTAAGCTAATCTTTACGTGACAACATTTGTATAAGTCTTATTACTTGTCATTTACCTGGCCTCTTTACTGCCACATCGGGTGACAACTAGCAAAATACAGATAACTGCTTGAAAAGGTCTCCTTCCTGTGTATACTAAATTCAAATGTCTTTGACACCCTGTCCTTAAAAATATTAACATCTAAAAAGTTAATACCCTCCAAATGAGTTTCAGTAACAAACTTAAAAACTCAACAAAATTGTTGATGTAATTGAAAAACTCTTCATATCTATGTATCCAGACCAAAGAATAAAAATATCATTCAGGTATCTAAAATATAGAGCTATTTTTGAACATTTGCTGTTGAATACATACAGCCTTTTCCAACACTACATTCCAATGTTGGCAAAAAAAGTGTTGAGGGGGCTCTCCTTCTCAATACTTTTTACTTGTAGGCAACAACCCCCTTCAAAATATACAAAATTGTTCTTTAATGCAACCTCCATACATTTTCCTGAAATCATATCATCAGAGCGGGATATGTTATTGGTAGTAGCTAAAACATCATAAAATCAGGCATTGTGGGGGATCACAAGGAATAAATCCTTTACATCAACAGTGGCCAAAATGCATTCATTATGATATTCATTACCAGTCAATATGACAAAAAAGTCCCAAGAATCCTCTTAAACATGTGACTTGCCATAAAAAATGTTTTAATTTACAATGAAAATATTTGGCTAAGGGTTCAGTCTTGGAACCTCCAAAAGATACTACTGGGTGCAGTGGTGATCAAAAATATCTTTCTGCACCTTTGGTATCACAAAAATAGATGAAACAACAGGATTTTCCACAGTTAAATAAGTCATTTGGTAATTCATAGTGAACAAACAAGTCCGTATGCCAAAAAACAATTCTGTTATAAACAATTCTAATCTCATTTTTCAAAATCAGTCTAAAGAATGTTCCATTTTTCAAGAACTGCATCATCTTGGTAGAATAATCAAAAGAGCTCATTAACGCCATCCATTCCCCCCTTATCGGGTTTCATAATACTAACTAATTTGTCTCTAGATAAATCATGCAACAGTTTGTGTTCAGACAGAGACAAATTGTAAAACTTTCTACAGCCCTGTTGGAGCAGTATGTTCCTAATTTTGTACTCACATTTCTGTTCAAATATAAAAATAAGAGGTATGCGGAATGGTTGAAGGTACTAGACCATTTCCAGGATGTTCCATCCAACACTTCCAAAGTTGTCTGAGCACATTATACCCAGATTCAAGTTTGTAGTGTATAACTTCATTTCAGTAATAACATCAGCAAGATTTAACTTGCCCACTGGAACCAAAGTGAAACCTTTTAAAAAGAGACTGTCAAAGGTGTGGTCAACTGGTAAATTGCTAAAAGTGTATATTTTTAATCCAGTTATATCAAATACAATACGATCAGGAATACCACCTCGTGCCAAGTTTTGCCCTTGCACTTCTTGTTCTATTGTTGGTTGTGTCTCTTGTTGTTCTACTGTTTCTTGTTCCAGTATTGGTAGCCTTGGTCTCATTGAGAGCTCTGTCCCCTTCCAGATATGGCCTTTAAAAGGACTTGGGAGAGTGTTCTTAATAAAGTATACACTAAACAACACTGGAAAGAGATATGTTTGTGTCAGAAAAGTATGTATTAGTAATATGCTTAGTGCATTTAAGGCTTGAAAAGGGTTAACACATTTATTTTATTTCACACTGCATAAATCTGTACGAATTGCAGATGCTTTCTAACCTTGTATTGTCTTGAAATATGCTCAGCTATTGCTTATGCTTTGGAAATTTACAGGAAAGCAAATAAGTTCTGCTTGTGTCAGGAAAATAAAGAATAGAACAATATTAATGTTATGAGACTTAGACAAGGAGTTCCACTTGTGCTGTGAGAAAACACACAGCTGCAGAAGCTATAGATAATTAGAACAAAGACTGCTTGAAAATATGAACTGCAATCAGCATTTGCTTGTGTCTAAGTTAGAAAAGTACCTTGAAATGTAACACATGTATTAGAACTACACAATAGAAGCTTGTAACGGGCTAGGGCCCACCAAGTGCAGGTTGTTTTTGTCAAAATGTTTTTCATAAATCCAGTCATGTCAGCAGGAAATCTGAGTAACATCTGCTATAGAACAATACTGAAAGTTGTGTTTGATTACGTCAGCCATAGAAGGCAATGTCTTGTAGAACAGTATAAGAATAGCATGCTTCCTGTTAGTAGTTAGGCAAAATCCTGTATTTGCATGTTTTTGTCTCCTTGCAGCAAGTTATTAAATGTACCTTAACTGAACCTTACGTGTATTGGTCTTTGAAGTTTTTTCCTTTGACAGATTGGTCCTTCGGACCGGAAATCCTCACTTCGCCTCGGATCAGACAGGCCAGGTGGCTTGAAACCATACGAGGAAGAAACCACATCGGTTCTTCTTATTTGAAAAGCCCTCCGACTGAATTGTCGTACAAAAGAGGCCAGCCACTTTCTGATCTGCAACTGAAGGGTGGGTTTTTCACGAACCAGGTGATCAATCACGAGGGCTCAGGTAAGGTGAATCTACTTTTTTTTCTGTTTTAGATCAGGGACAAGATTTGTATTGTTTTTGTCAGGACTGTATTTTTACAAGTCAGGGACAGAAAAGATTACTGTCTTGTCATAGATCAGGGAAACAGAGCAGGTAGGCAGTCATTCTGAAGAGACTATAACAAAATCCATGGTACCACATTAAAAATAAGGAGTTATGTAACGATTAAAAAGGGTAGAACAAAATGGGTAATAATTGCACAAAAAGACCCCAAAATCCACCGTTAACCGAAGATGCAAAATACATGCAGTCACAGCATGCTGATAATATTAAATACTACTCAAAATGGGTTAATAAGTATGAATTTGATGGTAAATTAGAAAAATCCTCGCTTGTTAAACTTGTCAAACAGCTTAAAACCGATTCCAGAGGTCGGGTAAAAAAGCAGCGCCAATTAGGAATTCCTCAGGCACACAGGTGGATTGAGGAAGTAAACCGTAGGGAACAAAAGAATAATGATTCAAAAGCAATGTTTTTAGATAAGGAGGTCAATAATTTAGTAATAGCATTGGCTCCTCCGCCTCCCTTACCAGAATATGAAGCACGTGAACAGGTTAGTCCACCCCCACGATATCCTGCTGTCACTGTAAATAGAGACACAACAAAAGCAAAACCGTTTATTAGAGATCCCTTCAAGACCAGGGCTCGAACATGGGCAGGTAACTCAAAAGGGGACATTGAATTATATCACATGGGTAGGAATTCATGATCTATGAGTGAAGAAGAAATATGCCCACTTATAGAAGTGCCTAATCCTCAGGCAGGGCAAGAAGGTCAGGACCCAACTATTCTAGTATATAGACCCTGGACTCTGGAAGACATCCGGAAAGCCACTGAGGGAATTCCCCATCCAAAGGTTAATTTTAGAAAGTTCTTTGAAGATTTACAAGGAATGAGGCTAAGTTATAATTTAAATGGAGAAGAGGTAGAAAAAGTAGTCAGACAAATTGTTGGACCAGATTGGCACATGATTAGTGGCAACTGGAATCCCCATGATGCTGCGCTCAGGCCCCTCCCACATAGCAGTGCAAAGCTAGACAACAGAGTAAAAGGTCTTACAGACCGAATCTCTGAGAAATGGAAGCCTAGGGCAGACTGGACTTGCATTAATCAATGCATCCAACAAGAAGGTGAAACTATTGACAGATATTATGCCAGACTGTTAGAATGTTTTAATAACCATTGTGGAATGCAGGTTCCTGAAGATCAGACACAAGATTCCCCATATGAGCAGCAGTTAAAGAATGCATTTTTGAAAGGCAGCATTGCACCCATAAGCAGTTTTATTACAAAGCACATGGTAGATCACCGTACAAGCAGGTTACAGTAATTACTTGAATATGCTAGGCATGCCAAAAGGCACTTTAATAGCAAAAAGAAAAAGAAAGCCCAAGTATTTTCTGTAGAAGATGGAGCAGAAGTTTATGTAATACAGTCTGGGAAAAAGGGCAAGAGAAATGCCCAGGGAAACAAACAATCTGATCAGCGATCAGAGGACTTTGAAGGGCGAAAGAAAAGGGGTGAATGTTTTAAATGCGGTAAAAAGGGACACTTGGCAAGGGATTGCAAGAAAAACAAGAGGGCAACCATGGAGGAAGACAAGGAGGGTGAGGACTGACTATATGATAGTCAAGAATCACTAGAAGGGGATAGCAGAGAAAGGACAACTGAGAATGTGATAGGAGGAGTAGAAGATGTGACAGAAGAAATAGAGGAAGTGCAGGAAGTTATGGATAATGAAGAAAATTAAATATTGGATTTAGCTTTATTGAGCTTAGAGCTCTATTTAGCGGACACAAAACCAGAAGTTACACTCCTGGTAGAAGGGAGGGAAGTCAAATTCTTGTGTGACTCAGGGGTGTCACGGACCCTGATACATCCCTCCAGACTGCCAGAAAATTCAGAGTCACCTGATTACATACTAGTGAAAGCAGCTAATGGACAGCTGTATAAGGAGCCCCTCTCCCATAATATTGTAATGACTGATCCTGTTTCAGGACTGACCCAGAAAAGCAAAATTGTTGTTTCTGAAAAATGCCCAGTAAACCTCTTGGGCAGAGACCTTATGCAGCTATTTGGTATAGCAGTAGTTCCGACTATGCAGAGTATGGAAGCACAGTGACAAATTGATACCTTTGCAGTGCAATCGGAGGGTGAAATGTTTTATTGGTACAGCCAGGACTTGGTTACGACTGGTCCAGGGGCAGTGACTGAAGAGTTGATGAACATAGCCATCAGCAAGTTCCCCTCACTTGACATTGATAAACAACATGTGTTGCACTGTACTCTGTATTGTTGTAACACACCAGGACCTGATAAGGAATATGAGCAAGAATTGTTTAGAAATCATGCAAACAGATTGATATTACGTAATCTGTACTGGGACATGGAAGGGAACAGTGTAGCCAGCTGTTCATTGCCCCAGGAGTTCTTTGCACTCTATAAATCTAATCGATTACCACATGTTAGCTTAACTAAGGACAAGAATGTAAAATGGATAGACTTAGGAGAAAAAGTCACAAAATGGGAAAAGCAGACAGAGTTAGAACTGTCAGAACAGGGAATACAAATGCAGAAGTTGAATTGGATAACTCAGACCCACCCAGCCGTACACTTGCAGTCTAGCAAGGACAGCTGATTAGCACTCCTATTAAAGGAGGAAGAGAATGCCTTACAGAATATACCAGAAACTCTTTGGTCAACAGGAAAGTCAGATGTAGGACTTATTCGTGCAGCGGGACCAGTTACTATAACGCCAAAGTCAGCATTTAGACCACAGAAAAGACAGTATCCCTTAAGAAAAGATGCAGAGGTAGGAATCAAACCTATTTTAGCAGCTTTACTTAAGGAAGGGGTGCTGGTGGAATCTCCTGATTCACCATGTAACACACCCTTATTTCCTATTAAGAAAGCGAATGGAGAGTGGCGTATGGTCCAAGATTTACAAGCTGTAAATGACGCAGTAATTCTAAGGGCACCTACAGTGCCAGACCCACACACTCTGTTGAATGATTTAAAACCTCAACAGAAATATTTTTCTGTGGTAGATATCAGCAATGCGTTTTTTTCGATACCGATACATCGTGACAGCCAATATTGGTTTGCATTCACATTTCAGGGGAAAAGGTATACATATACACGACTACCACAAGGATATTGTGAAAGTCCGACAATATTCTCACAAGAAATGGCAAGCTACTTGGTGGGATTTACCCCAACAAGAGGCAGTCAGATTTTACTTTATGTTGATGATATCCTGCTGGTGGCCTCCACCCAGCAAGATTGCAAAGAAGATACCATAGCACTATTACAATTTTTAGCCACTGAGGGACATAAAGTAAACAAAAATAAACTGCAGCTTTGGAGAAAACAAGTTAAATACCTAGGATATGTAATATCCAAAGAGGGTAGGAAATTAGATGAGGACAGAAAAATAGAGATTTTACAAGCACCAAAACCCACTACCAAGAAGGAAATGATGTCCTTCCTGGGTACGAATAATTTTTGCCGGAGCTGGATTCCAAACTACGCCTTGGAATCTGCACCGCTAACTAACCTGATATATAAAAAGCCTATGGCAGCACAGGATTTGTTACAATGGACACCAGAAGCAGAATCTGCTTTCTGCAAACTGAAACAGTTAATAGCGTCCTCATTAGTTTTGGGCTTACCAAACTATCATAAACGTTTTTTCCAAACTGTAGATTGTAAGCAAGGTTATATGACATCAGTGTTAACCCAGCAGCATGGGGACAAGCAACACCCTATTGCTTATTATTCATCACAACTAGACCCAGTGGCGCAGTCTTTACCCCATTGTGTACAAGCAGTAGTTGCAGCTGCAATGGCAGTACAGGCTTTGGCCACAGTATTTTTGTTCCACCCTCTCACATTGAGAGTGCCTCATGCAGTCGCGATTATTTTACTGCAAGAGAAGGTAGCATATCTTTCCCCTACTAGGCATCTTTCCTGCATGACTATATTGTTGAGCCAACCTCATATGACAATTGAATGATGCATGACTTTGAACCCTTCTACCTTGCTCCCAACCCCTGCAGATGGCACACTACACAGCTGCCTGCAGGTGATTGAGCAAACGACACTGCCTAGAAAAGATCTCACGGATGTCCCCTTGGATGATGCCGAGGTGACATACTACGTGGATGGCTCGTGTAAAAGGGGTCCTGCAGGACAGAACCTAGTAGGATATGCAGTAGTTTCTGATAGTGAGATTATAGAAGCGAAACCCTTACCACACAATTTATCTGCACAGGCAGCAGAATTGATTGCCTTGACATGGGCATGTACCTTAGCAAAGGGTAAATGTGTGAACATTTTTACTGACAGCCAGTACGCTTTCTATACTGTACATGTTTTTGCGCAACAGTGGAAAAATCAAGGAATGATAACATCTACTGGCAAACCAATCAATCATGCACAATTTATTTTAGATCTTTTAGAATCTATTCAGTTACCTCAGAAAGTAGCGATTTGTAAATGCACAGCTCATACCAAGCAACAGGATAGGATTTCAAAAGGTAATGCGAGAGCTGATACAGCTGCAAAGCAGGCAGCTTCAGAAATATTTCTTTTGAATGAGGAATTACAACCCTCTGAGATTTTAGACTTAGAAATGTTAAAGACAATGCAGACACTTACTACGCAGGCTGAAAAACAAAGATGGGTAAAACGAGGAGCAATTCTCGAAAAGGGGCTGTCCATCTCTAAGGGGGGAAACCAATATTACCATCTAATTTGTTTAGATATGCAGCTTTGTTGAGCCATGGGCAATGCCAAGTCTCAACAGGGGGGATGGTACAGCTGATGAACCGAGTGTTCATGACATATGGATTCTTAAACTACTCTAAAAAATTTTGTTTAATGTGCCACGTTTGTAATAAACATCATGCACAAGGGGCATTAAAGCCCAAGCAAGGGAGTTTCCCTACACCACCATATCCGTTTCATACTATCTGTATGGATTTCATAGAATTGAACAAATGTGAAAATAAGAAGTATTGTCTTGTCATTGTAGATATGTTTTCCAGATGGGTGGAAGCCTTTCCAACTAAAAATCCAGATGCGGCTACCGTAGCAAAAATTCTCATTAAAGAAATCATTCCTAGATTTGGCATTCCAGAAAGGATCTACAGTGACAACGGTACACACTTTGTAAACCAAACCATACAACAGTTAAGTAAACATTTTGGTATTTCTTTAAAAAATCATTGTACATATCACCCGCAATCTGCAGGATTAGTAGAGAGGCATAATGAGATTTTAAAGAGTAAGCTAAGGAAGTTAATAGTAGAAACACAGAGAAATTGGGTATACTCTCTTCCCCTGGCACTGTTGAGCATGAGAACTGTTCCGAATGCAAAAGGATTGACTCCTTTTGAAAAACTATTTGGAAGGGCTTATTATATACCTCAGTGGAAACCTCTCATGCCTGCAGACCAGGAAGCCGACTGTACACTAGCAGAGTATATGAGAAATTTGTTGAATTCTAAACATGTGTTGCAGTCAAATTCTGTTTCAGATAAAGAACAAACCAGACCATCAGAAGTGGCAGTGGCACCAGGTACTTGGATCTGGGTGAAAACAATAAAGAAGAAGAACTGGGCGTCACCAAAGTGGGAAGGTCCATATCAAGTGCTTCTGTCGACACCCACTGCAGTCAAGATCACAGAGCGTGCCTCGTGGATCCACCTGATGCACTGCAAACTAGTTAAGAACTTTGAACTGGACAAAAATCTTGTCACATGTCAAGAGCAAAAATGATAGAATCCAGAACAAACAGGAATGCAAAACAACCATTTCCTCAGAAGTATTGCATAATCATCCTGTTAACTGTACTAGTGACAATAATCTTTTTGTTGTGGCCATTCCTTTTTCCAGCCACACAAACTGAACTGAATAAACATAAAGCGTTACTCATAGACTGGCACCCAAACTTCAACACTTACCAGGCAATTAAATATGTGTAGCTGAGACTTTCACTGTTTCGAATTGCTGGATTTGCACAACTTTGCTGACAGCATAGGGGGGATTATTAATGACTGCAGTCCCCCTAGGGGTCAACGAGACCTGAGAAAACTTGATTTATGATACCTCAACCATTACATCACAAGATAAAATAGCATTGCACTTGTCTGTTCCACAAAAGGGAACTGTGTGTTTTTATAAAAATGATACTGTTCAGGTGGGTTGGAGCAATTGCAATGTGACTGTTCCTTATAAATGTTACACTAAAGCTAACAATGCAGGTTCTTATTGCAATACAAACTATGATTCATTTCTTGAATTGATGCACAAAACAATTGATGAAGTAAAACATAATTCTGTTCTTTATAAACAACTGTCTATAATTGATAGAAAAATGTTTCATGCAGGGCAAGTGTATATTCATAGCAAAGTTACTACTAAAGTAGAGGACTGTTATTTCATGTGTGGCAGAAAGGCATACAAGTGGTTACCTGAGAATTGGTCCGGCAGTTGTTTTTTGGGCTACCTGGTTCCGGCCATATGACACACTGCAGTTTTACCTCGAATAAAATTCGGAATGTCCAAGAGGTCGTCAAGAAACCTGAAAATCCAGTGGGGCAAATCGATGCGTGCTGGAGAAACCATCATTCTATAGGCGATAAACTGACACACATGGACTTGAGTGACAGTGTTATATCGTGGGCAAGCATATCACCAGCATATGGAGCAGTGAAATCAATCTGGGAGCTGAGAAAACTGTCTAAACGTCTCAAAGTAATGAGCAATGCAAATTTTTCCGCTCTCGAATTGGTGACTGATGAACTGAATGCCATGAGAACTGTAGTGCTCCAAAACCGCATGGCTCTCGACTTCACCCTAGCGGCGAGAGGCGGTACTTGCTCTTTAATCCAGGAGGAGTGCTGTTCATATATTCCTGACCATAAACACAAGATAGACAATCATCTTGAGGTAATTCAGCAAGTGTCGGCCATGACCAAACCAGTACCTAACCCACTGATGGACTTTTTCCAGAAATGGTTTGGGGGATGGGGTACCATCCTAATGAACATCCTGATTGCCATTTGTGTAGGAATGCTCCTATTGGGAGTATGTGTTTGCTGTGGCATCCCCTGGATGAAAAGACTGATTAAAGACTTTATAGACATGTCAGTTTCTGAAACCTTATATCAAAGTGCTGAGTTTAAAGAACTATTGAAAAACTGAAATGTTTTAATAAGTTTAAACTGAATGACTCTCTTAACTGCAAATCCTGAGTAGGAAGAGGTTAGGAGAAGAAAAAACTGTTTATGCTTATTGTGAAAGTAGAATAAAAGTATTAAAAGGGGGGAAATGTCAGAAACATATGTATTAGTGTATGTATTAGTAATATGCTTAGTGCATTTAAGGCCTGAAAAGGGTTAACACATTTATTCTATTTCACACTGCATAAATCTGTACGAATTGCAGAAGCTTTCTAATCTTGTATTGTCTTGAAATATGCTCAGCTATTGCTTATGCTTTGGAAATTTACAGGAAAGCAGATAAGTTCTGCTTGTGTCAGGAAAATAATGAATAGAATAATATTAATGTTATGAGACTTAGACAAGGAGTTCCACTTGTGCTGTGAGAAAACACACAGATGCAGAAGCTATAGATAATCAGAACAAAGACTGCTTGAAAATACAAACTGCAATCAGCATTTGCTTGTGTCTAAGTTAGAAAAGTACCTTGAAATGTAACACATGTATTAGAACTACACAATAGAAACTTGTAACGGGCTAGGGCCCACCAAGGCCAAGTTGTTTTTCTCAAAATGTTTTTCATAAATCCAGTCATGTCAGCAGAAAATCTGAGTAACATCTGCTGTAGAACAATACTGAAAGTTGTGTTTGATTACGTCAGCCATAGAAGGCAATGTCTTGTAGAATAGTATAAGAATAACATACTTCCTGTTAGTAGTTAGGCAAAATCCTGTATTTGCATGTTTTTGTCTCCTTGCAGCAAGTTATTAAATGTACCTTAACTGAACCTTACGTGTATTGGTCTTTGAAGTTTTTTCCTTTGACAGTTTGACTCCAAAGCAAGTTACTAAAGCAAGAGAATTTAGAATTTTTGGCTAGAAATGTCTCCACAAATATTTCTACATACCACATAGAATAGAGAAAATGTTCACTATATCAGATGGGAAATGCTGGACATGTGATACAGAAGGAACATGGGAGCATATCTTTAGAAATGTGAAGCATTATAGCATTATAAATGGGAGTTACATGAATGTATAAATCAAACCATCTCTAAACAGCTTTTCAGACCTTCTCTGAGACTGTCTGAAAGCTGTTTTTCATGGTTTAGGCCTTGACTAGGCTTTCAAAACATGTAAATAAATATAAATATGAAGATGTACTTCCTCTGTTCACATTTGATTGTTTGTGTGTCACTCACATAAGTACGAGAGAAAAATGAAACTTCAAACCTTTGGCCACTTCTCATCTGTAGCTTAGTGGTTACTGCAATATGCTGGCAATGTGGAGACTCTGGAACTGAGTCCTAATTGAAATATGAAGTTAATTAGTACTGTGCTCCTGTGTTTTGGCTTGTAATGAAGTTTATGCAATTCCTGGCTTGGGGATTTCTTGGAGCACTCTTCTCTTCCTCCTCTTTACATTTGTGTGTGGTGTGTGTCTGTGTTGCTTTAGTCGTTTGAAGCCACTCATGTAGCCACACCTCTCAACCTCTAAGCCCAAGAAATCTGGACAAAGCCAACAATAATGGGGGGTGGGGGGTGGTGGCAAAGGCCCCAAATCAGGGAGAGATTTTAAACATTGCTTTTATAAACTTAGAGAGTTGCTTGAATAACAGGATTTGTGTTAGCATGCATTTTCTGAAGGATGTGAAGTCTGAAACTCAGATGTGTATCATTATTTAGTTACTTCAGTCCTTGATGATTTGATAGGAAAACTAAAATTTTATGAGGAAAAGACCAAAAGATATGAGGTTAAAATCTGGACAGATGATAGGTATGCATGATGTGGCTTATTTAAATTCTCTGTGGATATGGCCAACTGAAAACTCCTTACTTGAAATGAACAGAAACAATGTGACACAATGTGTTTTATCAGGTTTGTTGAAACACATCCAAAGTTGTTCATTTATAAAGTGTTTATTCCACTGATGGAAGCCCCCCATCTGTTATGATTTATTTTTCTTGAGCTTTTTCCCATTATTATTGGAATTAATTTTTTAAATCAGGTTTGTTGGTGCACATCCAAAGTTGCTCATTATAAAATGTTTATTTCACTGAGGGGATTTGGCAAGGCACTGCAGTAGCTAGTTATTTACCTGAAAAAATTCCATCTGTTGGAGACCATTGAAAAAGACTCAGAAGTTGTTCAAGAGCATTTATTCAGTATATAAAATTATCTGAGTGGATGGGTGCACAGGGAAGAAAGCATTGGAAGCAGAGCTGGGATCATGGTTAAATGGGGCCCTAGGCAGGCTAATGGGCCAGGTCCCTCCTCTCTGTAGCCATACCAATATCCCATTACTTGCCATAAAACACTGTGAGTGTGCACACTATTTTCTTTTTTACTTTTATATTGATCACACGGATCTGGGTTTAATTTAGAACTATTACTAAAACTTATACAAAACACTTGACAACCATATGATGAACAAAACAAAACACTCCAACATTGAAAACAGACAAGGCGAGAAACAGTAAACGTCTCTTCTTTTGGAGCTCACTTTTATTAAAAAAATACATTTGGCAATTGATTAGACTACATGAGATCTGCTGGGATTCATAGTCAAATAAGATATAAAGAATCTGTAATTAGCACCTATCCAAACGGTGTAGAAGCAAATGCATTTCACACCCATGTGCCTGCAAAAAGACAACTTCAATAAGAAATGCACTCATAGTTGATAGTTTAATATTAAACATGAATGCTTCATGCTCTCCAGTCTGTTCCCAGAGAAGTAAAAATCACACTGTCAGCAGTGAAAAAACAAGGAAACCAATGATCGGACCCAAAGAACATGGCTAATATGGTGCTGCTCTTGTTTCCTACAGTCATTTTCTTCCTGTATGACCCAAACTGCTCTGACATTAGGTTCATAGGTCAGTACTAGGCTAGATGACCTTGGAGGCCATTTTAAGCCTAGCCAGTTTTCCTTTTTGAGCTTGAAATAACCTATCCTATTTGGTTATAGTTTGGCCTTACCCATTCCATGGTCAATAATTATATATTACTCTTAATAAGAATAATTGGGACCATACTACAGATTATTTCAGGGGGCCCATGCATGGGATAAAGCATTTAGGAGCTGGATCTGTCCATTGTATAGGGGGCACTCTTGGGGTAAATTTTCTGTTTCCCATCATTGATCCAAGCTGAGCTTGAAAATGGACAGGGATGAACTTTGTTTTATATGTATGGGGATTCTGTTCAACATCAGCGGTATCCTCTACAAAATATATCTGTCCCTTCAAACTGTTCTGTTGATGTTGCAGAAGAGGTTTAGATTCCTAGACTGAGTATTTCTAATGTCATTTGACTTGCTGGTGTGCAGTAAATCCATCAGTAATGGCTCAGAGGATGCCTTGTATGTCAGATACAGGTCACCTCTTAGCACTCGGTAGGCTACCAAGTATAGTGATAGGGCTCTGAGTCAGTCTATGCAGGACATGTTGTTTAGGCCTTGTATCCTTTTAGTGAGGAATCTCTGTGGATGTTCTAGTTGTTGCATGGGTCTGAACAGATACATGTCAAAGGGGACATTATACCGAATGATTGGCCTAATGAGAGCTGAGTAAAGGGGAGACAATGACATCCCTGGATCTAGATAAAATCCCTTTGTTTATAAGTTGGGCAATATAGAAGGAATTTCTTACAACAACTGACAGATGTTGGTCAAAGGTTAGGTCACTCTCCACATAATTTCTCAAATCCCAAACAAGTGAGTCAACTCTTAGGGGTGTATTACTAATGTGATAGTTCCCTTGGGTAGATGACTTTCCAAACGATACAATATTACATGTTTTGGCATTTAGTTTCAGACATTGATTTGACACCAGTTATTTATTTGAGACAAACCTTCCTGCAGGATGGCTGAGTCATTTGTGGATTCAATGACTGCTCCTAGCTTACAGTCATCTGCAAACTTAGCCAGCCACAGCCCTTTGGTATTGGCTTTTATTTCAGAAAAGTAGATGCCAAACATGAGAGGTCCCTGCACACAGCTGATGACAAAAATGAGAGGTTCTTGCAAACAGCACTGGAGGACTTTACTGGTAACTGTTCTCCTTGTGATGGTAAATTTCCCCTATTTTCAGAAAGCATCCTGTGAGCCAGATGGCAATTAAGCAGGATGGCAAAGGTATTTATTCCCAGCATTTTTAGCCTTTCTACTATGCCTGAATAGGGAACTGTGTCAAAGGCTTTGGCCAGGTTGAGGTATGAGGTGTGTACCATTTTGCCTTCATCCATTGCTTTGGTGACTTTTAAAAAAAAAGTCCACAAAGTTGACTAAGCAAGAACTGCCCTTGATGAATTCAAACTGAGATGGGTCCAGTGTTTGGAGGTCCCTTATGTCCTGATTGATTAATTCCATGATAAGTTTTTCCATGGGTTTGCATATGAGAATGGTCAGACTTATGAGTCTGTGGAAGGTCCTCCATTATGCAGGGAAATGATTGTAGTTGTTCTCCATTAGCTTGGTACAAAACCTCTATGGAGGCAGAGATTGAACAGTGTTGTTAAGAATTTGGCTAAATTGTGCTTCACGCTATTTAAGATGCATCCAGGAATATTGTTAGGACCCACCAATGCACTAGTTTTAGCTTTTGATAGCACTTTTAGGACTTGGTCTTGTGTGATAGCTGGAGGTGGGCCAATTCCAGGTATATCTTGAGGGACGGACAGAGTTTGAGAGAGTGGTAAAGTTAGAGCTAAATTTATTGGCCAGTAGGGTAGCTATATGTTCAGCCTCAGTGTAGGTGACACAATCATCTCTGGTATTGCTGCATTGTGTTTTGAGATTATGAACATAACTAAAAAAATCTTTGTGGCTGTCTTAGGCTTGGTTAGCTATTTTAGCCTCAAACTTACCTTTGGTGGATTTTATTAAGCTGCTGAGTTGCTTGTTTATTACAGTGACAAGAGCTCTAATATTCTGGGAATTACTGTTCTTACTTTTGGTTGAAATTCTTTTCTTTCCATTATAAAGCTTGTTGATATTATGGTTACACCCTGTGGGTTTATTTCTGGGATTTGCCCTGCACTTGTTTCTACGTGATACAGCTGCATCTATGATCTATTACATGTTGTTATACTGTGGTGCTGTACATTTTTGCATACTCAGTGGAGTTAACTGGGTTTGGTGGGGATTTGAAGCTCGCAAATATATTTAAGAGTAGGTCGTTTGTCTTAAAGAAATTTCTAAAGGTACCTCTGATTTCAGTTTTATTTCAAAGGAGACTGCTTTATGGTCAGACTTAACAAGTGATAAAGATATGCAAGGGATGGTGCAGGATGCTTCCATTAGTAACGACAATATCCAGATGTTATTCCTCCTAGTGGGTGCTCTGACTAATTGCTTCCAATGCATTTCTATTAATAAAATCCAGGAATCTCTCTGCTTGTGTACTAGTGGTGGTGTAGATTTTCCAGTCTATGCTTGGATAGTTTAGATCACCTAGGAAAATGGCATTGGGTTAAATACTAAGTCATTCTGGTTCCTGTAGATAGGCATTGTGGCTTTCTTTTGTCATAGAGGGAGTTCTATAGCTAGTTAATATATGACACGGGACCTTTTGGATAGTTATTTGGACATGAAGAAGCTCTAGTGCATCATGCTGCTTTACCAGCCTTGATGTGTGTCGTTTCAGGATGTAGACTAAGACACCTCCACCTTTTTGCCCCCTCCTGTGCAATAGTTGGTCTAAATGTGTGGAAGACATTATAACCCTGTTCAGCTGGAGTACTCTCGGTTATTTTAAGCCATGTCTCAGTCACTATATAGATGTCAACGTCTTCCAGGGAAGGCGCACACACACAGACATTCGCACACACTCACACCTGTTTGCTTGTGATGAAATGAATGAGCAAATACATAAATAATGACAGAGAAGAGGATTGCAGTGATGTGCGGCAGAAGCTGGGGCTTGCTCCATCAGTATAAATGGTTGAGTCACGCAGTATGTACTAGTCGATCACCAAGTAGTACATGGCACTGTAGCTGGAAGCAGGGACATACACAAACCAGGAGCATGCATCACAGGATAGGCATTTGGCATCCCTCTTTTATCAGTGTGCATGCTAAATCTGTAAAAGGAAAGGTTAGAGTAGTTCCATAGCTTGGGCACAGTTAGTTCTTCCCTTAAATGTGTGTGGCTCTTGTCTTGGATTAAAGCCAGACCTTCCAGCTGCTAAAGTGAGGATTGCCCTGATGTGGTGCACTAAGGGATGGGACTGAACTCCCTTCATGGCTGTCTGGATGACACATCTCTTGGTCAGCCTAATGTCAGCTCAAGACCTGTGGTGACCAGTTGATGAATGGCAAGCAGGTAGGGGGAAAGACACAAGGAAAAAAAACTGTGTACTTTGTGGAACGAGAAAAACAAGCATGTACGTAACACTGATAAAGACTGATGTCTCACAATCGGCAATGAGTTAGTGAACCACAATGGACTGTACATAACACTGATAAAGACTGATGTCTCACAATGGGTCTACTTTAGAAAACCGACACGCCAGTTCGCCGACACACAAACTACCGACCGAGACCAGATAACCGACAACACACAAAACCGACAACGCAAAACACCGAACACCATTACACAGACACACCGAACGTAAACAACACATTACACTACATAGCATAGCCACTAGCCCTAACCCAAACCCTAACCCTAAGGTCCGACACTATCGCACACTCACCCTACCTGCACCCTAACCCTAACTCACTTAACCCACCCCTAACCCCAAGGTCCGACACTATCGCACACTCACCCTACCTGCACCCTAACCCTAACTCACTTAACCCACCCCTACACCTAAAGACTGTCACTATCGCACACTTCACCTACCTGCACCCTAACCCTAACTCACTTAACCCACCCAAAAACATAAAGCCCGTCACTATCGCACACTCACCCTACCCGCACTCTAAACCTAACTCACTTAACCCATCCCTAAACTACAGTCCCTCACTATCACACACTTACCTTACCCGAACCCTAACTCCGACACTAACACACACACACCTTTCCCACACCCTAACCCAAAATCCCACAATATCGCACACTTACCTGACCGCTCCTAACTCCGTCACTGTCGCACACTTACCGAGTCGCGCTCACACATTACCCTTGTCGGTCTTCCCGCTGTCGGCAAATCACCCTTTCGGTAAACGTACCTGTCGGTCGTTTGGTCTTCGTCTTCCACGTGTCGGGGAATCGTCGGTTCGGTCAACTAAAGGGGACCCCTCACAATTGGCAGTGAGTCAGTGAACCACAATGGACTGACCATTCACTTCAGGTAACAAAAAGAAGAATTGAGTGTGGAATAATGCATCCTTATAGCTGGGTTTTTTCTAACAGTTATGGCAGAAGATTGTAGTCACATGCCATTAAAGATATCTTTGGATATCAGGGCCACTGACCTCCAAAGAGGCTAACTCCATAATAATATTGATTAGCATCCATTCTGCTTGTTGTTAAAACAGAGTTCATTTCTGTATCTATATTTAGCTGTTTGCTTGTTAAGAATAATTCAATGGAATTCTTAAACTAGGATACTAGCAAAGTTTTCCCAGCACTGTATTCCTGCTTGGTTCTGAAAAGCATTTTTTTCAGAGTCTCGCAACTGAATAATACATTCTGCTACTTAAAAACGTATTTATTTTGTTTTGCTGACAAGGATGTCCAGCTGGGTAGGATCTATTTTCATTCAGGATAACAGTCAAACTTTTATTGTACAAAATGTGATTTAAGACTGTAACTATTATATCGTAAGCAAGCAGATGTGAAATGCAGGCAGTAATAGGTAAGACATGACAAAATGAGGAAATAATCATGGACTTTTTTTACTGCAGTTAGGGGAGAAGCAGCAAGCAAATGTTGAGAATATATTAAATCATGTCCCTGATTATTGATAAGACGAATAACTGTGACACAGTTCCTCGCTCACAACTGATAAAGAATGCAAACAGCCTACAAAACTGCTGCTCTTCTCCAGAAAAGTGTATCTGCAGAGGGGCAACCTCCTGTTCATGCCATGTGGTTGGCTTTGTCTTTCAACCCAGCCCCCCCCCCCCCATTTTTATCTAAAAACTCAACTATCAGACAACAGTGAAGGGAAGGAGAAATTCCTCCGTAAAGTACACAATGTCTTTTGCAAAAAACAAATCATGCCACAGAACTACCTGACCTGCAAAGGGAAAAGCTTTTAGGAAAAGCAACAGCAAGTTAGAGCCCAGCAAAATTGTTCTTAAAGCAGGGCAGGGAAGCCTACTTAAACATCACACAAATCTCTATTACAAGCTGTAATACATACTAAAAGAAGACCTACTGTTAGGAGTAATTCATAGCAAATCTACAGAGGTAAAAGAAAATCCAGAGAGCATGGATGCAACAGTGGGTTAGAAGAGTGACAGACAGTGTAGTGAAATTGCTCACCAGCGAACATATACATATATCTATCTATATATATATATATATATATATATATATATATATATATATATATATATATGCATATACTTATTTGCCATTATATTATTTATGTTTATAAATGTAAAAGATACATGATAATGTAATAGATACATGACAAGGAATATGAAAAGTTAAGATTTTATTTTTACAGTTATAACAGATAACTGAGAAGGAATATGAAAGGTTAACATTTTATTTTTACTATTCTAACAGATAACTGAGAAGGAATATGAAAAGTTAAGATTTTATTTTTACAACTGTAACAGATAACTGAGAAGGAATATGAAAAGTTAAGATTTAATTTTTCAATTGTAACAGATAACTGAGAAGGAATATGAAAAGTTAAGATTTTATTTTTACAATTATAACAGATATCTGAGAAGGAATATGAAAAGTTAAGGTTTTATTTTTACAATTATAACAGATAACTGAGAAGGAATATGAAAAGTTAAGATTTAATTTTTCAATAGTAACAGATAACTGAGAAGGAATATGAAAAGTTAAGGTTTTATTTTTACAATTATAACAGATAACTGAGAAGGAATATGAAAAGTTAGATGAATCAACAGGAACAGAGAAGAAATAGTAACATACATGATACAGCTGATTTTAAGTAACAGTGATCCCTGCCCTCAGTTAGGAACCCCCTGCTCAAGTTTTCTCCCTGTCACAGCAGGTTATTTTACTATGTTTCTTTTAAAACTTACCAAAGCAGTAAAGCAGTGTGTAACACCTTTTGTAGCTCAATTTGATGGATAATAACAACTGTGAGGAATGTAGAATGATCAGGACCAGCACTACTACTTCCATGTTAACAGACAATCTTCTAGCCATACTGAAAAATAAATTCAGGTTCTCAGGACACAGGATGAAATTAATAATGTGGCTGACTGTCAAGAAATTAGCTTCATGATTTCAGAAGCTCGCAGAGTCCTTGACTCAATACACTCAGATGGGATTCCTTACACTCCGAATCAGTTAATTTCAAATGGGAAGATAATTCACTCTGCTAAAACCAATGTCCAAATTTGAATTTCTTAATTATGATGGGGACACTGTTGATTAGTCTAACAGTACTGTACGTCCTCTGACTCCATTTCTTCTGGTAGAGAAACCTCTGACTTTGTCCTCCTGAAGCCACCTCATTTTCTTTGAATTGCTGGGCTTCCTGATTCCACTAATTTATCTTCTTTGTTCCTACTGTGAGTCTCCTAAATAAGCTGTTCTGAGACCTTATGATCCTATTAATAACCAACTTTATTAACGAGGCTCTACGTTCCTTGACTTTATTAGTTCCAATGGACTTTCCCAAGTCTAGTAATCCTGTCCCCCTGTCCCATTAATTCTACTGGGTGCTCTGTGATTTGGTTAATGATACCAATGTTCCTGAAACTGCTATTTCTTCACGTACGTGTGTGTGTGTGTGTGTGTGTGTGTGTGTGTGTGTGTGTGTGGCAACTCTTTTTATTCTAATTACTAGGGGTCCACCAAAACTGGAATGCTACCCAGTTAAAATTCTTGATTTGGTAGCTCACTTTTTTTGGCTGTCTTTCCTGGTTATAAACAATTAAAAACTTATTTAGCCAGTTGCTTACCTGTAGACAACATCTTAAATGCCATATAATGTCTGTGCGAATAATCAATGGAGGGTCTCTTGCTCATGAATTGTACTGATGGATTGTTGAAGCTGAAAGAGTATTATTTTTTATTGTTCCATGCTGCATTAATTGTGGTAGTTTCTGTCTGCAGTGTGTGCGCTATCATGTCAAATCATTTTTCTGAGGGGGCTAATGCATTGTATACCAATCTGTTGAGATATTTTTGGCTACTGTTGATTCTATGCTGTATTTTTGTTTATGCATATATGTAATTGTGGGTTATAAATATTGTCAGCATTGTGTTTATGGGAGTATGCATATGTATTACACTGAGTATGCATGTATATGAGGAAAATAACATAGGCCAGGATTCCAAGACAGGCTGCCTGCAACTGGTAAGGCTGTAGCAAAAAGAGCCTTTTTTGCTTGATTGCAGAAACCAGTGATTCAGAGACACATTAGCCTCAAAGAAGAAAAAAAAAACTCATTATTAGCTAATCTGCATGTCACTGAATCACTATGCGATTACTGCAAGAGCTATCAAGCCCTTTTCTGCTGCCCTTGCACTGATGGTGAATACCCCTTTATTCATTTCTTTCTGCACACATGGACACACTACCGTACCTCTTAGCTGTCTCTCAGTTTGCAGAACGTCTCAAATCTGTCACTGTCTCTTGTAAATTATGAACGATTACAAGAATTTAATAATACTAGATGTTAGCTTCATTCTTCAAATTGTTCAGTGAATGCAAGACCTGTTGCTGTATTAACTTTTAAGTGGATTAGAGTAATATTTATCAAAACTCCCTTTGTCTTGTGTTCCCCGGTTTTGTGTGGAAGTCTTCAGCAAGGTTTGCATACATGACGGACCATTACAGTGAGTCAGTATTGACAGACATTAGAGTTTCATACTTCTTTATGCTAATATGTCTTCTTTGCTACAAAACCTAAATTCTATTGTCTTAAGTCGATTAGAGTAATATTAAGGTGCCTCTAGTTTCTAATGTTCTCCAGCATTGCAGTATACGTTCGTTAATCAAGGGGCATTTATGTACGGCAGACACACTTTCCGGCCCCACACCAACACACATCCACCCATGTGTGCACGCACACACACACACACACACACACACACACACACAAAACATACATTGAACACATACCCTCCTGACTGAATTGCATGCACACACACACCTATCCTACCTCTCACCCTCTGACCTATCTAATCCATCTACTACACACACACACACACACACACACACACACGCACACACACGCACACGCGCACACACACATCACTGAAACCTCTATATACATCCACACATACAGCCACACACCCTGCAACCCTCCAACAACCCTCCAACATTACCTATCTGATAAAACTCCCCAGCATTTACCTCTTACAGTAATGAGTGACTAACTTGACTGGAAGTTAGGGTTTACACAGCCGAACAGTTCTATAAATCACCCAACTACATAAAATACATAGAGCAGGCATTGCTGGGTGGGGGATGACGACACATGGCTAAATATCATATGTCACTCCACCAAAATGTCTCAGTACCATTTGCAGTAGCCAAGAGAGACAGCCCGGTGTATTGCTACACCTTTCTGAGGTAAGCACTGCAGTATGGCTCTAAGAATCAGAAATGGCTACCAACACTGGTAAAAAGGGCTTACACCTGGTGGTAAAACTTCTGAATCCTGGGCATTGTGCACTGGCTTGTTAAGTCTTTGTTTACCTCATATACACATAATTACATGAATTGCTGTTGGGTGTCGCAGGCTGAGCAAACCAAGGACCTGTTCAGGTCTTTTCTGGACTGTAAAACGCTATCTTACTGAGCACAAGCTGATCAAGTTAAACACTAATGACATGTCACTAAACAGGTAAGTTGAAACATAAACATCTTGACTTGTCTGCTAAGTAAATGACACCCTATAAACATGGAAAATCACCATTTTCATGGGGGAGGAGGTAAGCTAACTAAAAGGTCATTCTGTCTTGGAGAATGGAAAACAGACTGTTTTCTATATGTAGAACTGTTCCCCTAATCCATAAGAGTGTGTGTTCAATCAAGACCTGAACTCTGCACAGTCAAAAAATGAAATCCAACTACACAGGTGTCAGCAAGTTGTTCCCCAAACAAATGACTACATATGTTTGTCCAGGTGAACCTTATTAGTACTGTACATGGATGAGAATGATAGTGAAGTGACTGGACCCCTGTATGAGTGGTTCCACAGTATGGCACTGAGGTCTGGAAAACTAATGTAGCTGCATGTTTGGCTCTGCTTTTTGACAGAGAAGTCTACTTACATGAGAACCACCTAAAGTAAGAGACATATATGTCCCGAGGAAGAAGAAAAGGGGGTCACTAGAGACATAACAACAATTTAATGTGCTAATGTAGATTAGAGGGTGTGTTGGATTATGGATATAACAGGCAGAAGGTAAATGTGGATATAATGTTGAGGGTGGAGGACATCAGTGCAACTTGCTGGTAAAATGCATATTGGAGGCCCTAAACGATAATACGCTGAAGGATCACAAAATATTAATGGCAGTCCTGTGTAAAGATTTAAGAGAGGAGGAAGGGAGAGAGGAATAAAGAATAACAAAGGTAGTACAGAAGGTGTGAGGAACAGTAAAGAGTACTAGAGCTGGTAGAAAGAGAAAGAGTGGAAATAGCATGGTGAGGCTAGGACATGTAGAAGTAGGCAGAAGGAACTGTGAAAGAGTCAAAGATGGCAACAGTAATGCAGATCTCAGATATTATGCATTTAACAAAAATATGTTATTTGTTATTAACTGTCATCTTGTATTATTCCTTAGCCAGTGAAACCTTTTTAAGCACAACCCTACTGGTGAAGTTAGAATGAGTAACTATGCTTAAAAACTGCAGATATGTTAAGATTGATCATAGTAGTTTAATGTTCAAAAGGCAGTGTTAATAAGTAATATTCTGAATCATACAGAAACCTCCACTGTTTAGCTGCAGTACAGTGGGGCACAGCTTAAAATGGCCAAAGAAAATATCAAATCTTTCATGGCTTTTCTCTTTTCTGCTTCTCTGATGTCCAAGAATGGGGCTCGTTAATGTGCCTTCCATTTTCAGGCCTTCATGCAACTGTACATATACTCCAGGCTATGAGACAGATGTGTGTGTGTGTGTGTGTGTGTGTGTGTTGGGGGGGCAGGTTGTTGCTATTCACTGAAGAGGACTAATAATGGATAAAAATAAGATCCAAGGTACTTTGCAAGTTTTTTGTCTGGGAATGCCTTATTTGTACCTTGTATGCGAGTTGTTAAAGTAAGAACTTGGGTACATCCACAAGGTGATATGTTACCTGCCTTAAACTGAAATTTCCAGTATTATATCCAGATCTTTTTTCCTCCTGTTCCTATTTTGGAGGAAGATTGTTATTTTCAGGCCTGATTTGCCAGTGTATATCACTGATTAAAAAAGTCATCCCCACTGAAACTGTTGGCCCACAGAATAAATGACTGGTTGCCACAACCAGCTGTAAGCAGGAGTAAGAGAAGGCTCTAATGTCAGCAGAGAACAGGCTAAAGACCTAGAGGTTGACTGCAGAGAACGCATGACAGTTCAAAGGGTTACTCAGAGCTCTAGCACATCAAGAAGAACAGGAAGTAGGTGGAATTGAAGAAGAAAGTTAGCACCTCAAAACAGCATGTGTGAAGACTACAGAACAGATATGTGACTGTGACAGGTATGGAAATAGGTATATAAGGAAAGCTGGTGATGGAATGCAGAAGTCCAGGAAGTCATACAAAGGAAGAAGGAATGCAGGAAAAAGTGAGAGTTAGAAAAGACAGATCAGGCTAGGAAGCAATACTGGTTGGCTGACAATGAGGCTAAGAGAGGAGTTGCAATGGCAAAGAACAAGACATCAGAAGCACTGTACCAGCTTCTGGAAAGTGGCACAGTAGATGATACAAAGAAACTGTATCAGGTTGCAAAGCAAAGACAGAAAGATGAAGAAAATAATCAGACACCTTTCATAAGGGGTGTCAGCAGCAGCCTGCTTACTGGTCCACAGGACATCAAAGGCAGATGGAAGGAGGCCCTCCAGTAACTTCTGAACGAAGAAAAAGCACAGAAGCTGTACTGCCCCAGACACAGCCTATGATCAGAGAAGAGGAGGCGCCCACCATAGAAGTAATAACAGCACTAAGGAAAATGAAGTCAGGGAAAGCAGCATGCTCACATGAGGTCACAGCAGATAGGATCAAGGTGTTGGCAGAGAAAGGGGTGAAATGACTCCTGAGGGTACTCAAAGCACTTTGGAGAGAAAGACATATTCCAGATGACTGCAGAATAAGTATACTATTGCCAATGTTCAAGAACAAAGGGGATATTCACAACTGTGGGCAGTACAGGGGTATTAAACCCCTGTCACATATTGCATGAATGTTCTGGAGATGGTAATAGATAAATGAATACACAGACTACTAGAAAGTAATATGGGAGATGAGCAATTCAGATTTAGATCAGGATGCAGCACGACCAACCCAATATTTGCAGTGAATCATGAGGAGGGTGTCCAATGGGGCATTCTTAGACTTGGAGAAAGCATTTGACAAGGACCCAAGAAAGCTGATTTGGCCAGTCCTGCAGGGTTCAACGTCCCATAAACATTGGTAGAATTAGTGCAAGCTATGTACAAGGACCCAATGACTCAAGTATGAACAGTGTTTGGTCTCAGAGGGGTTCCCAGTGGGAGTGGGTGTGCATTAGGGTTCAGCTCTGAGCTGACTGCTGCTCATACTGGTGATGGACTACATTAGCAAACAGGCTGGAGGGAAAAGATCAACAAAATTGCTGTATCCAGACAATGTGGCATTACAAACTCTGAGTAAGAACCTCAACAAAGGATAGGGGAATGGGATGCAAAACTGATGGCACATGTGATGAAACAGTGTAGAGATAAGGCAGTGGTAATGGCAGCAGATGGGGAAAGAAGAAGAAGCTGAGCACTGAGATAGAATGGAAAACAGTGGAACAGGTTTACAGTGTCAGTACCTGGGAGGGGTGATTGAGTTAAAAGGAAGTCTGAATGAGGAGCTCAAAGCTTAAATCAGAGAGGCTGTAGCCACCTGGTGCAGAGTGTCAGGTGGTGTGTATGACAGAAGAATGCCAAAGAAGCTGAGAAGTAATGTGTACAAAACAGTGGTGTAACCAGTACTGCATGGTACAGAAACCTGGGAATTAAAGGCAGTAGTTGAGGAAGCTAGAGATGATGGAAATGAAGTGCCTGAGATGGGTGGTAGGATGCACACTGTGGGGCAGATGAAGAAATGAGGGCATAAGAGCAGAAGCTAAATTAGCTCCAATTGCAGAAAAGGTCAAAGAGAACAGATTTCCGTGGTTCAGGCACATGTACAGAAAAGCAAAAGACAATCTGGTGAAGAAGATTTAGGACAGACAGGAAGAAGGCAAGAGGAAATGAGGGTGCATAGCACAGAGGTGGATGGACTGTGTAAGGAAGGCCTGAGACAGTCAGGCATGAGTGTTAAAGAAGGTAGGAGTGTTGCACTGAATAGAGAGAGATGGGGATAATTGACACGACACCTGACCCCATGTAGAAAATGGAAAAAAAGAATTGATTGATGATGATGCTTTACCCATGCATATGATGTTCCTTTTTTTGGAGGTGTGCCACTATTTTCAGGCTTGATTTATCCCTAAACATAATTTTCTAAATCCTCCTCATCACACATAGTTTTTGAAAACATTAAATGACCAGCAGACTAGTGAGATCAATAATGTGAAGAAAATGAACAGATATCTTACATCTCCCTTTTTCAGAAACAAAATAAATGACCTTGTATTGTAGAATTTTGCAATACATATCACTAAAGGCCACCGATTTTTACACTATCTCTTTGATAATGTGCTTATATTTTCCCATCATTTAGTCACTGTTTTTTAAAATGTTTTTCTGAGTAGTAACCCACATTCCTAATAGAAGCTGGAAGAGCTATTTAACATTCAAGCTATTTAACATTCAAATTTTATGTTAATTAGATGTCTGTATTTTTGGGTGGATGTACCTACTTTTCATAGGCATTTATTCCTATTTTCAATGACTGCAGGTTGAGAGGAATGATTATATCTTGCCAGCAACATATTTCCCTACCCTCATTTTTCTTTACGTAAAAATACTTTTTTTTCTTGTTTTAACTTTTAATTGTGCTCAGCCTTTAATTATGTCAGTTAAACTCTACTGCAATTTGTGATAGCAATGCATATCCTGCAAATGAAACTTCGTATTAATGGCCTTAGATGACCTCCAAAACTGTCTAATATATTAAAAGTATAACTGTCCAGATTATACCTCTCCACTTTCACTCATCATGATGTGCATCACACAGTTTAGTTACAAACAAACTTGTTCTAGACAGAGAAGGTAGTTTAGCAAAATGCTAAATGACATTTTAAAGCACAAATTAATAGTTATTAGCGACAATATGCAGTTCACAAACATTATAAACATTGCTGCACAGGATTCCACTGTGTTTTGTGCTTCCAGTTTCAAGTCATCTGATTGCTCATCACATATTCTGCCAATTTGTCACACATTTTGCTTAAGAAAGGTTGAAGGGAATGGTCCAGATGGGTCTGTCATTACAGAATTAAAACTGCCAATTAAGCTCATAATGCCTGCTCGTAACTCCTTTGCACAGTGGGAAAGAAATGCTCTCTTGAGTGAGACATTACGGTGCTCTGTGCAGCACCAAGCAATGTAACATTCATCTTTCATGCTGTGCCAACAAGGCCATTGAGGCACTCATGACATTTTAAGCAAGTCAGCTAAACAGATGCTGTAGAAGTTCTGCTTTAGGAGGCCAGTATATGACCAGCTGAAAAAATATTCACTTCAGGTTTCAGTTACAGATTTAATTTAATTTTAATTAATTTATTTGTTAACTGAGTAACTGAACTGGTCCTTCTTGGACTTTTTCAAGTTTGTAGAGATAGATCATTTTGAGATCAGCATCTGGCTCTGAGTTATTCACAAAGTGAGCTACGTCTGTAAAAAAATGCAGTATAATGTCTGAGGTTTTAGAAAAAGACAGCTTAGTTCCTGGCTGTTTACTTTCAAAAGGTTTCTTTCTTTCTTTCTTCCTTCCTTCATGCATTTATTTATTAATTCTTAAGAGTGTTAGTGGGTTAGTCCACGTTTCCTTCTCTTCCATAACCTGGGTCACAGGGGAAAGGGAAGCTATAACAGAGATATAATTTAATATATTTGTTTACCTTCTATTAACCAAGCTAGCCTTACTGAGTGGTGTCCATTTTCAGAAACAACCTGGGGGGAAAAGACAAAGACATTTACAGAACATGATATTATAGTGGTATAACTGTATGAAAATCTGAACATGACCACTCATCCAGCATGGTGTTTATTTTCAAAGTGGGGAGACCCTGAATTATAAGAGAAAATCAAGACAGACTGAAAAGAACATGTGGACTCCACATAAGACAGTAATTTAATGTCAGGAATGATGCTTTATTTCTGTAATACACCTGATAAAAACATCTATTTCAAAACGCAGTAAGGAATAGTGTGGTACTTCAGAGAACTATTATGATACTTGTTTTTGTAAATGCCATTGAGGAATCAGTGGCAGATATCATGCCAAAATGCATACAGGACAATGTAGAGAAGTAAGTACAAATGCTGCCTGTAGGAGGCAGCACATGCTTCATATACCACCTCCATGACAGAGTCCTTGAAACGAGTAAAGGTAAAATAGCCAGTGTAGGAATAAAACATAGTTCAAAACGGATTTACTTACAAAAAACTTTTCATAATTTTTCATTTATACTGAACTGCTGATTTCATAACAGAAAAAGGACTACATTTTTGCTGCTTTTAGTTAGGAAACATTCTTGTCTTTTTCAGAGCACCTTTAGTGTGGAAAATAAGGGCTCCTTCAATATGACAGTGATTTCTCCTTGAGAATCATTTTGAATTTCTATAATGAAGGTTACTATTTTATGTCTATGCATGCTTGAGTGCGTGTTTCATGTTTGTCGCAAAACATGCAACAGCCTATCACATGCTGCAATACTTTTGAGCGGGCATGTTAAATGATTGTTTATTTGCGAACTGTGAGTTGTTTCACGGTGGTACTGCCATTATTAAATTTATCTATTTAAGAGAATATTCCATGTATACTGGAAATATTAATCAGCTGGTGTAGAGGTAAGAGTAGTGAGCTTTAGTTCATGTGATATATGGTTTGATTCCCTCACCCCTCATTTGCCGCCTTTGTGACCTTGAGCAAGTCCTTTAAGCAGACATTGCTCCTGGGTCACACCTGAAAAGGAACTGTGCCCAATGTGCCTACCTGGTTATCAAATAGGATTATTATTATTATAACCCATAAATACAATTACTTTCCATCCTTACTACATTCTACAAAGTAAGAATATCTAGATTCAAGTTAATCATATACACACATGCACACACACACCCACACACACACACACACACACACACACACACACACACACACACACACACACCATCCATCTCAACCTCTTAGAGCAAGAAACCTGAACATAGGGCAAAAATTAGGGACAATTTTTAAATATTGCTCTTACAAACTTAGAAAGTTGATAACAGGCTTTGCATTACCATGACTTCTCTGAAGGATTTGAAGTCTGAAACTCAAATGTCTGTCATTATTTTCTAACTTAAACCTTGAATGGTTTGCCAGTAATTTGCCAGAAAACCACAATTTTATGAAAACAGCCCAAACATATGAAGCCAAAATCTAGACAATCTGCGAACCATAGAATAGAAGTGACCATCACGATGTGTTAAGTGGTAAGGATTTTATGATTCATGAGCTATTTAGTATACTGCAGCTCTGTTTGCTTTATCAAGATGTTCGTACCGGTTTTGCTCAAAGTAGTCAATAAAAACATTTTAAAAAGACAACTTATTAATTGTATGCACTGTAACAGCTAATTATAGCTAGCACAAAGAGTATTAATTATGGAAGCCAGCCATGATCCAGGGCTGCTTCCCTTATGAGATTTACCTTGTGTTAAGTATGCTGCCATACCGCAGTGAACAAGATAAACATGCATTCATTCTGCATGCAAAATACCACTAGATGGAGCTGTTGATCTCAGTGGAGCTGTCTTTTTTAACCCTCTCATCCCCCCCCCCCCCCAAAAAAAAAACTTTTCATGACAACTTGACTAACTCTTTCGCCCGCTAATTCCCTCACTAGCTTAGGTGCTAGCTTAGCTTTCAATGTTCGAAAGATAATCTCCTTTTTCCCTTCATACATTTACCATCAGACTGGAGCTGGAAGTCTTGCAGGCAGTTATTTGTACTGTAGCAAGAACAATGCTGAGATTGTCTGTGCTGCAGGAATTATATGCTTATGGAGGAAAGGGTGCTTCCTCCAAAGAAATATCGAATATACTTTAAATCACAAAGACAGGCATTAATACAAGAACCCTTGTCTTGAAAAGTACTAAATAAAATGAAAATGAAGGTATTACCTTATTAAGGATGAATGTGTGAACAGCAGAAAATTAGCTTTCACTGTAGATTTCATCATGTATGCATTCAAAAGAAGTCTGTGGTCAGTAAGCAAATGCCATAATATGTGAACTACATGTGTGTTGTCTATGTGACAATGGTGTTACTCGTGTTTTTTTCACTTGCTCATTTATTCCTCATTGGAGAATACATTATAAATAGGAGCTATAAAGAAAACTGATAAAAGAATGACAAGTGCAATTAACCACATCTACTTCTTTATTTAGATGCCTATCTATTTGTGTTTTGATGGCAGCATTGTCTGAATGGCTAAACCCACTAACAGAAGAGGCCTGGAAGAGACTTTTTGCAGCAAATGCCTGGAGACCAGTTCTTAGCAAAGCTGAAGTGAGAAAGACTGATTCTGTAATTGAAGACAAAGATAGCATTAGTCATCAAAATAGCCACCTTACATAGCTGTGATGTCCTGTGTATTAAAGTACTCAACATTGTAAAACATTGGGAATTGCAAGCAGAACCAGATCAGTGTGGAACAGGGACGCTAAGGCAGTTGCAGTGGTTCAATACCATCCATCAGAACATTTGCTTGAACTCTATTTGAATTTAAAAATGAATCCAAAGTGTAATTTAAAATCAGATTTTTATGTTTGAGGTAAACCTGCTGTTATGCATGCCCATGCTAGGAACTTTGTTTCCTTCATAAGTTGGTACTAGGCTATCTGCCCTAGGGCCTATACAAGCCTAGCCATAACAATTCCCTGGATATTTCTTCCCACAATATTTACTTCTCTGGACCCTTGTCTAGCAGGGCGACTGATATGATCCCTGGGGTGAATTTCCTATCTCCCATCCAATCATCAAGGTTCCTTTTGAACAGGGCCAAGGAGGCGCTCTGCTTGACATGTATGGGCAGTCTATTCCAGAGTATGGGGAGTCTCTGGGTCAGGAACCTATCCCTCCAGCATATTTTGATCATTGTGATGACAAGGTTTAGATCCCTGGAGTGTGTGACTCTGAGGGACTGGGATTTCTTTAAGTGGAGCATGTCCAACAGCTCAGGGTTCGAAATAGCCTTGTACGTTAAGCAGAAATCGCCTCTGAGTAGACGATATGCCACAGAGTATAGCTGGAGTTTTTTTAGACGGTCAGCATATGGTATATGCTTTAGGCCTGTGATTCTTTTAGTGAGGTATTTCTGTGACCTTTCCAACTGTTGCAGATGTCTTGTGAGGTACATACCAAATGGGGCATTATACTCTATAATGGGTCTAATGAGGGATGAGTACAGTGGGACAATGACCTCCTTTTTTCTGAATGAGAAGCCCTTAGTAATGAGGTGTGCCACATAGAAGGGTTTCCTGACTGTTGTGGTGATGTGGTTATTGAAAGTGAGACCACTGTCCACCTGTGTCCCTAAGTCTCTCATTACACTTTCGATGTTTAGTGTACTGCCACCTATGTGGTAATTCATGTTTTTTTCCAAAGGGGATAACTATACATTTCTTGTCATTAAGCTTGAGCGCATGGCTCTGGCACCAGGCATCTGTTTCTGTAAGGCCCTTTTGTAGAATATCCACATCATTTGGGGATTCAATAATAGCTCCCAGTTTGCAGTCATCTGCGAACTTTGTTAGGCAGAGTCGCTTAGTGTTGGCCAGTACTTCAGAGAAGTAGATGCCAAACAAGAGTGGTCCCAGGACTGAACCCTGAGGTACTCCACTTGTCACTTGTCTGGAGCTGGATTTGGAGTCAGCTACTTTTACAGTCTGGGTTCTGTCAGTAAGCCAGTTGGCAACCCATCGAGTGACGTACTGATTTATGCCCAGCTTAGTAAGTTTATCTACGATTCCAGAGTGGTGATGGTATCGAAGGCCTTGGCGAGGTCCAGATAGGATGTTTGGACCGCCTTACCCTCGTCCACAGCTCTGGAGACTGACTCAGATTCAGAAGACAAGATCGGCCCTTCACAAACCCAAACTGGGTGGGGTCCAGTGTTTGAAGGTTGCCAATGTCTTTGTTTATAAGTTCCATGATAATGCGTTCCATGCCCTTGCAGATCAGGCTCGTCAGACTGATGGGACGTTAGTTCCCAGGATCCAAGGCGGATCCCCCCTTGTGGAGTGGGATAACTGTAGCTGTGCGCCACTCAGTCGGCATGAAGCCTGAGGTGAGGCTATGATTAAACATGACACTTAGGTGAGGTGCCAGTTCATTTTGTAGTTCATGTAGTACACAGCCTGGGATGTCGTCTGGTCCCATGGATGCTATATTCTTAGCTTTGGAGAGTTAGTTTCTACCTGTGTGGCCATGATTACCGAAATTTGGCAATCTTTTGGTATTGAGATGGGCCCTTTAGGGGGTGAGAGGGGGGTGAAGTTGGCACTAAATCGATCTGCCAGGATATTGGCAATATCCTTGGGATCAGTATATTTAATGCCATTCTGTTGTAGCTCAGAGCAGATCTGAGCATTGCCATTTAGATTCTTGACATAACTATAGAATGCCTTGTGGTTGTCTTTGGAATCTCTCAATTTTATTTTCGTAACTAGCTTTTGAGGATTTTATGAGGGATCTCAACTTCTTACTGAGGCTGGTGAGGGAGGTTTTTGCATCCTGGGATTTTCCTCTTTTCTGCAACAGTTTCTTCCTTCTGTTGTATAGTTTGTTTATAGCAGGGGACCACCAGATTGGCTTCCTTTTTTTGGAGAAGAGCATCTTGGTTCTATTTGGGATGGCACGATTCATGCACGAGTGGATGTGCTCGTACAGTGCCTTAGTGTAGGATTCTGCAGTCGAACTTTCACCTTCTTACTTAATACAATCCTCTCCAGGGTTTCTTTATTGTATCGAAAGGGGAATTTCCCAATACATGAAAAAAAACATCAAAGAAAAATCATTTCTGAAGTCAGCAACATTCTCACTGTTGATAGTTGCACTTGCAATATACTACACAGAGCAACTGCGTTAATGATAAAAAGAAATTCCAAGCACATTTAAACAAGTGCTGCCAATACAATTGCATGCAGATTAAAGAAAAGGCCAATGCTGGTTATACTGTAGGTGCTGGACAGTGGTTCTGGCAATCATTAGAGACTGAAAGAGTAGCATTTTACAAACCTTTCAATATACTCTGCCTTAATAATAATGACCTGGGCATTTCAAAACCTATAGACAGTTGGAGAAGCTAAACCAGGGAGTCCTTTTGAACTATCTAATGAGCATAAAACGATTTACACATATTCTTGCATCAGATGTAAGTAGTAAATTCACAGTTAGGAATAACAGCCTTACCATGTTGTTTGTCAGAATACAGTTTCTATCGCAGAAAACTGATTATTTTGTGATTAGTTTTGTTGGTAAAGATGGTCTTTTGTTTCCTTTTTTTTTATCTATAACCTCCCAGTGTTTATCTCAACATGGAAATAGAAACAGCCTCCATTTCTTGCACCCAGATAACTGGCCATCTAATGTAGTATACAATATACTAAACCTCCATGCTAGCTGCAGCAACAGGAAAGCCCATTTTCTCCCTTTAAAAATGTATTAACTAGATATTTTAAGATGGATGCCTTAGACTGAAAATGAACACGCCCAATGCATTAGTGTTGAAGTCACAACATGTGCAAGTGACTGATAACTGAAAAAAAGGGGCATTTTGTTTTCCCATAATGCTTCATTACTGTTTGCAAAGCACTGACAAATTTCTTCCCTGACAACCTACTGGGTTTGTGGCCATATAGAAAACCTGTTGCTGTATGATAAAGTAAAGCTCAAAAGGCACATAACATGTGGCATTCTTTGAAAAATAAATTGTACCATCAGCAAAACACAGAGCACTTTTGGTAGGGAAAAAAAGGTAACCAATAGGAAGTGTGAAACAACACTTTTAAGCATTTGGGACCAGTACCAGACAAGGTGGTTTTATCTGCTTCCCATAATAGGGTGAACATACATGAGCACATCTGTAAACCCTGCTTCCACCCTCATTATGCCCCTGTGTTTCTCCCTGCATCATTGTATGGTTTGGTTATTGTTTCCTCTGCACTAAGTGACATGCATTCGAAAACAAAGGCCATCACACTGCAAAATTTGTAGAGTGAATATTCCATGGAGCACCACAATCTATGGTCTTCATAGTCTGTTATATCTAAGGCTGAGGATGACTCTCGATTACCCTCAGCTGTATACTACCCATGATTTCCTGTTTTAGGAACGCTTTCTAAAGCTATCTGGTTAATAAATGGCCACAGTGCTTCTAGGAAACTCAGATCATCTTAGCCTGGGCTGCTGATTCATCCCCTTCATTCAGTCTGATCTCAAATACCCATTTTTCTCAGGTAGCCTTTAATACCCGGATAAGAAAAGTATTCTTTGGACAAGCGCACTGCACGTGTTCTTCCAGAATGGGTTATGGATAAATAGTTCATTATAACAGAGCTAAGTATTCGTCTAGACTTCGATATTTTTGCTGCTGCAGCTACATCTTGGGGTTCTCTTTATCTTTTAACTTTCTGTAAACACGTACATTTACCTGTATGCATCGTTTTTTCTAAACATAACACTGTGTCAGTGTAACAGTTACTTGCTATATAGTTCTCTGGATACTTTTAGATCTCTTCTGTAAAACAGACTTCATTGTTTTATAAGAGTTTTAAGTTAATAGAATGCAAATGATACTTTAGACTGATGACCAAGTTATAATCCACTAGACACAAGTACTCATTTTTAGGGGTGATGTAAGAGCTATGGTCTCATGTGATTCAGTAAGACAGTAGAGGTTGTGAGGATCAAAATCATATCTACGGGATATATATTACTAACAGTTTCTTCATTTAGACAGTAATGTCTATATTTTGTTTTACACACTATGGCTTTTGGGTTTCATTTTTAACTCTCAAATTGAAGAAATGTTCCCCTGTTACTGATAACTTTACCAGGGATAAGATTAAATGGCTATAGCTAAATGTAAGACCTTTGTGCTTCATTGTGCTTAATGAAGGAGCACACAAGTAACACGCATTACACATAACATGCTAGAATTAATGTATCACAAGTGTAAACAAATGTGACCAAGTGATGTGCTAAAAAGTCAGCCAGTTAGTGCAGAAGACTATAGCTCTGAGCTATTAATAAGCTCCTTTCTGTACCAAGGGAACAGGGTTTGCTTTTTGCCTGCTGTATAACTCTGTGCAAGTCAGGTAACCAGATAGGGTTCCTAGGTCACCCCTGAAAGATATCAGTTGTGTCTAGTGGGTTTATCTGGTCAACAAATAAATAAATACAATAAATTAATTAAGACTGATAAAGAAAAATCAGTGTCAGCAAAGTGCCACTAGGCCATTAAAGTATATCTAGCCAAGGACCTCAAAACTGTTTGCGGTGGTGGCATACAAGTATACATTAAGTGCTAAAAATAATAATTAATTATACTGCTGTAATGCTACATAACCTAACACTGCAAATAGTATGACAGCAGTCCTTCCAACACAGGGTAAGACAAGATAAACACTGGAAATGATAAATAAAATGGAGTGATATTCTTCAGGGTGTGACACTGGAGCTCCCTGAACAGATAAGGGGTATTCAGGAAGACTTTGTCCAAAATGGAACTGCATCATAGTTACAGATATACATTCTGGCTAGGCTTAGGCTTAAGGCCACAAACTGCACATATTTGCTAACTCAGACAACTAAAGGCTGGATGGCCAACAGTATGCCAACACAAGGGGCTGCCCAGCATCAGCATCCAGTATATGATCAGTGCTAATGGCTTAGTTACAAGCCTCAACATCCACTACCCCAGCAGTGTACATATGCATACATCAGATAGACTAGTCACCTTGGATGTGCATTGATTATGCAGTGGACACCTGTCAAGCTTGTCATGGTGAATGGCAAATACTGACAGTCCAAACACACACGACCATGTGCATCATGCAATAGCAATTCATATGACTTTATTTATTCATTTCACAAGAAATGCTGGATAATCCCTGTAATCACAGCTAATGGCACCCATAGGAAATTCAGAAGCAATATAGAAAGAAGCCTACAACCTTGACAAGGCCAAAATCTGAAATATTATGCATGGATATATAGGTAAGTGGCATGGTACTTCCAGTACCTGGATTCTTCAGCATGACACTTCTAACAAAGCTATGCATATTACCTCAGTGTGTACCATGCTGCACAACATGTTATTCTACAACTTACTGCCCAAAATGGGAAAGAAATACTATGCACCCCCAACCAGGGCAGCACAGTGGAGAAGACAGCAGCCAAGGCAGACCACTCAAACCACGTTACCAACCAAGCCCTGAAATATTTGGCTGTAAATGCAGGTATATAGGTACAAAGGTACCCCCCCCCCGATAATTCTTGACAGTAAAATTATGTGTGAAATGCAGGTGCAGCCTGATAATAAGGCACACAGCCTGTATTGTTTTTTTTAAACAAAAAAAATCTTTATTAAATTATCACGTATGACATAGACAATCTTACATTTGTATAAATGAAAAACAAACCACATAATACAATTTTAGTTGCAAACATTATTTATCACAGACTCCAGTTGAGACAACTGCAGTTGCAAACATCATACATCACTTGTAATATATCCAGTCATTGTCAATTAAGTATTACATAGTTCATTCAAATCCTGCCTTCTTTTAAACCTCATTCCTCCTCTGCATATAATGTTCCCACAATTCCCATTTTTTTTCCTATGTATTTTGTTCCTTCCCTTTTATTCCAGGTGCTTTATCTCTGTTACTAGATTCACTACTTTTACTAAAGTTGGTTTAGACTTTGATTTTCATTTTCTAGTAATTGCTTTTTGGCAGCCACCATAATTAGACTTATCAAGGCCTTACTAAGTCTAGGCAGTTCCGATTCTGTATCATCGCTCAAAAAGACCATTTCTCTAGTTACACCAATTTGCTCACCCAGTATCTGTGACAGAGCAGTCTGCAGGGAATTTATAAAGTCTGCGAACCCACCACACTCCCATAAAATATGTTCCCAGTTACCGCACCCAGGCTATACTGACGTGTGTGTGTGTGTGTATGCTCCAACAACAAGATACAGTAGACACTGCTAAAATATATGCAAGGCAGCAGGCATGCATTGTTAGGACTGTTGCACAGGAAAATGAGCACACTACTTAGCCTGGAGCAGGGAAAAGAACACAACAAATCTTAGCTCTCAGCTGTTCCTGATTTTGACTAGGATTTTTGTCATGTCCCTTGTATTTTTTAATGGTAAATCACCGAGGTTTACATTCAGTCAATGCTGCCGGATGTTAGAACTTCATACTTCTTATTTTTAGAAAATGCAAGCTGATAAAAAACCTGTTGTCATATTAACTTTCTACTTGAATTAGAGTAACATTTAAAAATTGTTACTGATTTTGGGTGTTTGTTCAATATTATTTTTGGCTTTGTCCTAGATTCTTGAACAAAGAAGTTGAGAACTCCAAGATTACACAAACTTTGAGAAAATGATGAAACTACAACATTCATCTTCTTACTCTTCTCTGATGCCATCTTTCATGACAACATGACTTTTATCTTTGAAATTCAGTGTCGATCAAATATGTGTCCACAAACAGTAGGGCTTCTGTAACAGTTTTTCCCTTCTGTGATCCAATACTGGACCTGTGGGGAACAGAACTGTGAGTGTGCCTAGATCTGTACAGGCTGCAGTATATTTTCTAGCACATTCATTATACAAGTGTAACAATCAAGCACTATAAACTTTACTGTGCACCTGTGACACCAACCTTCGTGTCCCCACTAGAAATAAGAATATCACCTCTACCAGCCACAGATGAGGAAGCAAGGACCTCCTGCAGCATGCATGATGAGACAGGATTTTTCCGACCAGACTGCAGTTTTTTATCCTTGTTTGCTGGTCTTTCTTGCATAACCAGTAACTCTTACCTGTTTGCCTCTGATGGTACTGTTGAATAACATACCTGCTTCACCAACTGCATTAACATTTTTCAAAATGACCAAGCACAACCTCTGCTTGGCTGAATTTGCTCCAAAACACCCAAGCAGTTTAATAACGTCCCAGAGATGTGTCCAAGTTTTCTGGAAATACTCCAAAAATTTAGGTAGCTGCTGTACCATGGAAGAGGCTTTATTAGATCAAACAAAATTATAAATCAGCATTAAAATCAACTGTAAAACAAAAACTGGATGAGCAGTTTCAGTATAAAACCTTCTTCAAATCCATGTTTTAATTGTGGGAAGCATTCAATTATATACAAGTCTTAACCAATCCACATTAATTTAGGGAGCCTCCGCCCTTTCAGCACAGGTTTAAGGGGAATCACTCCATTACACAGCAACAAACCAATATAAAATAAAGTAAATGACATGGCACCAATCAGTAACTATGTAAAAGTCATAAAAACTCTAGCCCTTCAGCAGCAGCCTTCAAAGGAAGTATATGCCTGATATCTGACTATTGGTATCTATTAGCGATGAAATGTTTGATTGTGTCTACTCTGGCTGGCTGGGCTACATCAGGCTTCTGTGACATTGGATATGATGTTTCTAGGTAGCAACAGATTAAAAGACATAACAAAATTACCACTCTAGCATTAAATTTCTGTGAGACAGTGGCTGCAAGGTCATACAGACTATATGAGAATGTTTTTAGAGCTCCAGAGACTGTCCTCTTTGTGGGCTGGTGTGACTGAGTAATGTTAGACTGCTCACCCTTTCTTTTTTATTTTTCCCTGATCATCAGAGTTCTCAGCTCAGCTCCATATTGAGTCTGCCCCAGCTCCTTTTACAGGTTTTCTAATTAGTTTCAAGAACTTTAGGCAGAGCATCACTATGGGGGGATATGATGAATTGTCTAAACTGTAGCCTATGGTGTACATAACATATGCCTTGCTACACCGCTGCCTGTGCAAACAAGGCCTCTACTAGCACCCTATTCACCTCATCTGTGAAATTATCTTGTCTGTGGCAGTAAGTATCAGACATATTGAAAGGAAAGTGATGTGGAGAAACAATGATCAACTATATGTGTCCTGTAGTGCATAGTTGGCAAGCTATCTCCCCAGCAGATGGACTTTCAGACCATAAATGAAAACACTGGAAAAATAAAGAAATTGGCCAATACATCTGGAGAGCAATGCAGTTTCCATTCAAAAATATCTAAGTATGAAATATTACATATATTGTACCAACACTGCCCTCAAAGAACAGGACGGTGACATACTGACCTACATGAAATACATTAGCCAGGTTGTGTGCCCCCTAGGAATACACAGAAATCTAGTTTGACTACACACCCTAATAGCAGTTATAACTGCAGTTCAAAGTAGGAATGAGTTTTAATGATAATTCAATCCAGCCATTCAGTGGTGTTGAGTCATATCTGACATTGATATTGACCCCATGAGCAGCCACAGGCATTCATAGAGTTTGCTAGGTAAGTAGGAAAAAATAGTAGATGTCCAATGTGTGCATGCTCACACTCATACACACTCACACACACACACACTCATACACACTCACACTCACACACACTCATACACACTCACACTCACTCACACACACACACTCACATACACTCACACTCACACACACTCACGCTCACACACAAGCACCTATGGATAATTTTGAGTCACCTCACTGCCAACAACATGTCTTTGGGATGTAGGAAGAAACCAGTATATCAGGAGAAAACCCAGCAACCACAAGGAGAACATGCAGGCTCCACAAAGAAAGCACCTCAACTGAGACATGAACAGGATGAATATTTGCTGTGTGGAGACAATGTTACTCACTGTGTTACTGTACGGCCCGGCTACTTAAACCACACAACCAATAATGTTTAATACGTAACCCATAACAGAAATAAAGAAATAATAGAATAGTGGAACTAGGTAGGTCACCCCCAAAACTGGCCATAAATGTTACATGAAGAAGCATGCCATTGCATAATACAACAAAACACGACTTCCCTTCTGAATACTGTGCAAGCAGATGCAAGACATTTGTGCAACATGAAAATATAGGTTATTTCTGCATCAGATGATGACATAACAGAGATATTCAAGTATGTAAAGCTTATTGGTGATACACTGCTGTGGGTGTTATTTTACATATCAAAATTATGCAGCGCAGATTGTTGTAAGAGCAGTATTCTACCATTTTTTGCATCCCTAAAGTCTACCTGCCTACAAACATGGCCAGGAAAGTGAAAGAGCATCCAGCTGGTGAAACCTGGAGATCATCTTACTTGGTCATCTTACTGACAGCCATACCCTTGCTTACATAACATGGTGAGGCTGTTCTTTGTTATGGACGTGCAGAAGGAGGTGAGTGAGGAGCTTACCAATGCCACAGGAATTTTTCAATTATGGTAGAAATGTTGCTATTACTGGAAAGATCCTCTGGGAATGTAGAAGGAACATCTCAAGGAAATTTCACAGCAAGTTTGAACCATGACCTCCAGACAAATAGGTGATTGCATAATTGTTCTTGCTTACTGTATATCATAGTTTGCGTGGCAGAAATAAGTAGCAGCTCCCAATGCATAGAAATAGAACTATGTTTAGAAGTACTGTAATGAAAGTAAAACTAGATACCGCAGCCTGTGCAAATAAAATATATTTGATATTATAGTGTTGACAAATACTCAAAATAAAAATGTCAGCAGTGTTTGCTGTCATACTGACACATGCATCTTCTCACCCGAATAAAGTCTCAAGCTATGCAAAATGGCAGTGATGTAAACATGTCTATTCAATACACACATCATGTTGGCTGACCTTTGGTAAACATATGAGTGTAGGATGCTAAATAGTAAAGCTGTATGCCTACATATGTGTAGCAGATGCCTGCAGTCACACCATACAGATGTTCCTAGGCCTATAAAGAAGCTAAATCCTAAAGCATAGTAAGTGATGATGGTATTTTCACTGCACTATTCACTGTAAGGGTTGCACTCTGTCATTTCAGGCATTGAATGTTCATGTAGCTCAGAGACATGTACAAATCACACAACAACCTACAAAATGGCTACAACAACAACAACACTGTCTGTGACCTGTGCATACATGCCTGGCCTGTGATCATAGATCAATACAGATACACTGTTACTGAGCTGTGTAATGTTTAATATGCTGCACACACACACACTTAAGAAAGATGTGTATATAGTAGCTGTCAAGCAGTTTGTGTAAGACTCAACTAAATGAGCCATTTTCAGAAAACTATACGAGTTTGCTACTGTGTGAAGGACCTATAATGTCTGACACAATAATGCACTGCATACAGAAAGATCACATTGCCTGATAACTTGCTGTTATTGTATACTTTTTGTGGTGGATAAGTAAAACAGCTAACTCATACTGGCCATAGTTCACTCCTGGTGCAGTCAGCAATACATGTTGTTTATTATCTCTGCCTTCTTGTATGGCACATATGTACAAACAGTAAATATTCTAACGGCCGGTTTGTACATCTTGCCATTCTGTACCTTCACTGAGTTTCCACAGATAAATGAATGGAGACTCCTTCCATACAGATTTATTTATTAATTTATTTCACTTTTGTTTACCAGGAAAGTCCGACTGGGTGAAGACCCATTTTCAGCGGAGGTCCGGAGAAAAAAGGTCCACATGTAACACAGAAAATACATAAAAACGTGTTGTAACAGCTGAATAATTATACAAAATAATCAATATCTATTTCTGACAATATAAATATTGAGGAAGACAATTCTCTCAGAGATACAGCATGCATGGATTTTAAAATTAGTAATCTAGGTAAATTTAGACAAGTTTAAATGAGCTTGTAGTATTGCTAATAGTCAGAAAAGGATTATCATGAGCAAGCAATTTTACAGGCACTTAGCCTGGACTAGTACAGGTACATAGCCAAGAGTCAGTAAGGAAGCTTTTAAGGGAATTTTTGAACTGATTGGTATTGATAGTGGTTCTAATGGTATGAGGAAGTGAATTCCAGGCTTTTGCTACATGGTGGGAGTATAGGAAGGCACCAGCAGTGTTGGTAAATTTGGTCACCTGTAGTAGTGATTTATTTGTTGAGCGCAGGCTGTGGTTAGTAGAATAGGGCTGCAGGCAGAATTAGTAGAGTTTGTTTTTTTCAGCCTGATACAGTAGTTTGTGTGCCATGGTTAGTTGATTGTAGGATAGTAGTTGTGATAGTTCTAGCCAGGACAGTTTTTAAGCACTGGCAATGGTGTGTCTGATGTGAACACTCAGTGACAAATTTTGCTATTTTGTTATTGCATATTTCAAGTTTCTTTAAGTTTGTCTTTTTAATATTGACAAGAACTGGGGAGGCATACAGCAGTGCAGCAGGTGGGTTCTGGCAATAGCTATCCTAGAAGTATCAGTTAGATATTTTTGTTTTTTTATAAAATACCCATTTTTGTGTACCTTCTTAATTGTTTGTGATATATGTAGGCTGAATCTTAGGTTATTTTCAATTGTGATGCCTAGTAATTTTGTATCCAGTTTAGGAGTGATTTTTTTGTCACTGACAGCAGTAATATTGAAGGTGGCAGGGTCTAGTAGGTTGGGAGATCATGGGTTTAGTTTTTTTGGACAACTGCACAGCCAGAAACAATCAATCACATCAGTTGACCACATACGGCAGAGTTTAACCTGTTAACTGATTTGAACATATAAGTTTAATTGAAAAGCTTATATCTATGCCAGGCTGAGGGAGGATCAGTAAATACAGGACAATATCTACAGGAAAAGCAGGCTTAGGAAAAGAGGGGAGATTAGCAAGTGGACAGTAGTTTTTGGAGGTAAAACGCAGCTTTGAGGGGGGTCCAGTAGTGTGTGCTCCCTAGGTAAGTTACTAATCAATTATTGCCACACAAGGAGAGTGATATGAAATAGTCATACATACACTGCAGAATGTTGCCTTTACAGAGGGGGTCAGATGCTGTATTCATATCCTGGATTCTGCTATGGTACAGATACTCTGCACTGTGTCCTTGTGAAACTGCACAGGAAAATGCAATGTTAGTTCCAGCACATTTTCACAGCTCTGCACATGTACATATCAGCAGGGTGACATATATACAGGTCTAGTGTGGATATGTCTCTATTTATACACATGCACTATGTTCCAAAGCTGTCTATGTGTGGGTGTGTACATGCACACTCATGCCAGAAATTTCACATAACATACATTACATATGGGGCTTCATAATTTTCTGTTAAAATAGTCGCTGAAAACGTTATGTTATCCTATTAGTACAGAAGACAGACTTGGAAAATATGCATGGTGCCATACCACTGGCTGATGGCAACATATTAGACTTAGTAGTATCAGAGCTCTGGGGACATGGCATATTGAAGCAGCATGCACATGGTTATCATTACCACACTGTCAAAATGCTGCTTCCTGGTCAGCTGTTTAACTCTCTGACACATCCATCAGTACTTTACATGCTAGTAGTATTCATACATATGTTCTCAGCAATCACTTTAACTCAAAATATGTGACTTTCATGTTACAGCAGTGGATAGGCTGATAAACCAATGCCATGAGGTAAGCAGTACTACTGAGGAGTGTATCACTGCACAGGGTAGCAATGCACTGTTGTCAGACTTGGGTGTAAGCACAACAGCACATAGATTAAATTGTGTATGTATGATCATGTTTGACAGACTCAGGTGTTGGTGTAAGGAACCTGACAGTTTTGAAAAAGGCTCAGACATCAGCAAGATAAGTGAAGCTTTGAAATGCAGATGTCAGTATTGTTTATAGAAAGTACAACTGTTTCATTGTGTACTTAATATGCTAAAAAAGCCTCAGAGCTGGTTGACTTCAAACTATTTAGTGAATGGGAAGTAATCAATGAAGTGCCTGATGACATCACAGTAGTACCTGCTGCATTCAGAAAAGCACTGTTAAATCAAATCATGGCAGCAGTGAAATAATACAAAGATATGCAACCCTGACACTGCACAATTTAAACAACATTAATATAAATCAATAAACTGACTTTACTCAGTAATAAATAAATATACAATAACATTACATTTTGTGTCATGGCATGCATGCATGCACATCTGATGCTGTGGCATGCACAAAATATATCGGTCTTGCAACATCTCAGCCCTCCGCTCACACGGAAACATGCAATAAATTGCTTTGAAAGAAAATGAATATACATGTCTACCAACAATGCCATGTTACAGACAGACTTTAAGTTGTTGTAACAACATACAATGATGTATGTAGGTATAACATAAGTGATGAATAAACTATCCCATTAAATGTGCATGTTGTGGGAACAGCCATGCATGGCAACAACTGACACAACAGGCAACAGAGTCACACCACCAACAGAATGAACCCACGTATATTATTTTGACCAATCATATGGCTTTACAGAAGAAACTGTATTATAGGACTGTGCACTAAGGGAAGTTAGAAAGGTCTGTTACTGTTATACGCACTACATTTTTCTACACCTTTTGGTTTTCTATTGTGTGCTGAGTATCTGTGTTCCAACTATACTGGGACCATTATCCATGTAGCCATCAGAGAGACTATTCATTTTCTATTTGCCTTCCCATGCATGCCCAGTAGTGTTTAAGGCAAAAACATGCAGTAGCAGTAGTAGTAGTAGTGGGCTGTGACTCAATTTTGTGAGTGATATAAGCCTGAAGGTGACCCTGATCCCCTTAGAAGCAGATACTTTTGTAATTTTCTGTACCATGGAGAATTAACATTACTGGCACCCAAGACATGTCCTCCTCTCCCACCCTATGACAGGTGAACAGGTACTGCCCCCTTATACCTCTCATTCCCCCCATAAGATTTTCCATCACCTGGACCTCTATTTGATCCTGAGAGATAGCACTACACACCATAATATTATGATGTGAACTGTTATATGGAAGTCCCAGGCTACTAAGAGAAGGAATATATGCAAAGTTTTTCAGCTCAGGGACATTTACACATATAGGCTTGACAAAAATGCAGCAACATGTTTAGGTAAGTCATATATCAAAGCAGACAAGCAGACAGCCAATAAACATGGAAGAAGGCTGCGAGGCAGGCTCTCTCTGCACTTCAGTAGGAATGTCAACCCAGTCAGCCTTCAGACTCAGCTTCTAGTTCTTATTTTTCATCTGTTCAAACTGGAAAGCCTATTTATTTAAAAAAGAAATTCAAGAAATCTCCACTCCCCTACAAAAAAATGGAATCCTACCAAGGTTGTGCCACCTGTTGAAAAGGTGACTCAGAATCGGATTACACAGCTTCTTTTCCTGCTTTGTTAGATTTTTGTTCAAAATTAACTATAAAAGAATCTCAACAGTCTTAAGGAGATTCTGTCAAAGTTCCTTGTACTCTAGCAATAGAATTCACTACTCCTTCAGGACCATTTTCTCAGGTCCCTTTAGTTGATTCTAGCCCTGAAACTACTCATTCTCTAAGGCTGTCACCAATTTATCCAGGAACAAATTATGATAAGCCGTCTGAAGCCATCTGACAGCTTGCAGCAAGGATTGTTTAAACTGCATTCCCTACCCACTAGAATGTACAGCAACCAGGGTACTTCTCATAACTTTCTACAGAAACCATCTTCTCCAAAGCACCATCACTGGTTCTAGTATGTCTTCCTCCAAATGAACTTTTTTCCAGAATGACACCATAGCTGTTTTTTCCCTTAGTGATATATTATCTGGTATCAGTCATGGTGACATCTGTTTATAGAGTGCTAGCACTCCTAGCATTGGTAGCCTTCATCTTTCCATCATACATTGAATTGACATTGGCTTTTGCATGCACCAGGTTCTTAAATATAACTGCACTCAAGTTTCTGATGATAGTAATCTTGGCGCCCTTTTTTGGCATGGGTAACATTGGCATTAGGTCTTGTTCAGCCTTATTCTGTTCAAAGGTGAGTTGCTATAGTGCCATTATGCCAGTTGGTACTATCTATACAACTTATCCCACAGTGGTAAGTTCTACAGGTCATACTATTGTCCCAGCTCAGGGTCCACCCCAAAGTTCCTCCATTAGTGTGCCTGCTCAACAGTACTACGGAGTGAGCCATCTGAAACAAGCCTCCCGAAAAAGCTACAGGAACTCCCAGGTCAAATCTAAACATTTAGACCAATAAAGGACCATCACACAAAAAGCTTTCATGAAGAGGAGGAGGAAGCCAGCTCCTGTCTTCTGCCAATGACCCTACATTTGGTGAATTTATAAAGATGATACAGTGGGGTGGGAGGCTGGCCCTCTGACTTTCCTCACTTCTGCCAGTATACCACAAATTTTATGAGGAACAGACCAAAAATACCTGGAGTAAATCTGGACATTCTGTAAAATTCTGGACAGTTGAGAGGCATGAAGGTTAGTCTGTTTTCAAAGAGATTTATCAGATGAAATGCAATGTTTGACAGAAGCTGACAGATAGTTCACTGAAGGACAAGACTGAAAATCAGGTAACTACTTCCTCTAACATAAGCAGTTAGTTATGGTCTGTGTAGCTTATAACATGGGAGAAGGAACTGCTAGAGCAACAGGACTTGAAATTTCTATATGTCAGCACTCCTGACTGTATTTAACCAAGTTCGGCTTGGGCACCAATATGATTTTCCTGAATACTTCCTCTAAAGTATCCCTCCTGTTCAGAATGGCATTATCTGAGCACCTTAAAAAGTGAGAGGGGAGGAACAGACATTTATAGGTTTGGGTGTAAAATTCCACCTTTGTTAGGAAACCAAGGAGATGGCACCAAATGTGGTCTTGGTGTGGTCCATAGCAGCAGCAGGGGATGGTGAGAACAGGCAGACCCCACAGTCTTATTTCCAGCAAAGTCATGGAAGCACTGGTTCAGGTCCTTGGCATTCACTACTGGGTTACAGTGAACCCCATGGTGGATGGAGCCAACCTAATTCCTTGGCTAATGGCTCCAGTCGGGAAGCAGACAGGGGGTGGTTTTCCCTGCCAACTCCAAGGACAAGTGAATAAGTGTAATAATACCATGGCTATACAATACCTTTTCACTCCCTTTCCTTAATTTCATTACCCATCATAAATATCACACCCCATTAGAAACAGCTGGCAAGGAGGAAGGTGGTAAAAGAGCCATCCAAGTGGTCCCACCAGATGCCAAAGAAAACAAAAACCTCAGGCCCATTCTAAGGCTCAATGGTATAAATGATTTCAGCTCCAAAGAAAACAAAGAAGCAGTCTATTGTTCATTCGTTGGTGGCCAGGTTTTGACTGCTCTGAATTTGTTTGCCTCTCTGCTGTGGGCATTGCTTACTAATTGTCCTAGTCTCTCTCACTTTTACCTTTGCATGGCTGATATTTATACTAGTCTCTCCTACGCTTGTGGAGCATGTCACAAAATACTCTAAATAGTTTAAAAGTTAATTTGCTTACATAACTGACCACTTCATTACAATCTACTTCTTTCTAATTTGAACACTGGATAATGCAGAAAACCATGACACTCTGCCAAGCAGTCTCACACATATTTAAAAAAGAGGTTGTAGTTGATGCAAACAAAAATTGTTTTAGTCAGTGCAGTTTTACCGGAAAAATGTTCCATTTGTTTCCCTAAATTGTAGGCAATAATTACTGCATTGCTTGCCTTTCACTGCACTGCAACAAACTGCTTACACATGAAATTCTGCCAGTTTCTACTATATACTGGGAAGACAGCAGGTAACCTGATTTTCCCCATGCACCCCACAGTGGCTTTATTACCTACTGCAGTACATCCACACTTACCTACCATTTTTTCTTTATGTTGTATATAATATTTTCTTTTACCAAAATTCATTTCAATATCTACATTTTGAATATTACCAGATAAATTAAAACATATATTTTTTGGTATGTTAAATTATCATTACTGTATAAATTTGGACACCAAATGCCACCTCCCCCACCATTTCCTACAGTTTTGGTGGGTGTGAGTGCACATGAAGGAAATATATGGATGACTAGGAAGTTAAGGGGATAGATTAATTGTTTCTTGTGACATCATACAGGCAGAGGTTGATGAGGTTTCAGTATGACATAATATACTGTGCGAATAGTTTTCAGAATGAACTTTTCAAGTGTAGTTGTAGGGTTTATAAATTCTCAATGGGTTGAAGCAGCACAGATTTTGTGCCACCCCTTTCCCTCATACATAGTCACCAAAGACCAGTAGAGCTTAGCGTCATTACTGAAGAAGTATTCTCCTCTGTCTGTATATCTATTACATGCCATATATATGCCTAGCTGGTTGCAGTTGTGGTCTGTCTGTTAACTACTGTTTTGTAGTTGGTTCAGTAGGCAGATGGATCCAATAGACCATTTTCAGCCAACAAATGGGTTGTTATTATGTCACAACCAAAAACAGATAGTGAGAATTCAACACAGAGATACAGTAAAGACAGTATATGTTAGTGCAGTATAAAAAAGCTAAAAGTTCACATCAAGTCTTCAGTGACATCAAAATACAGCTCTTTGTATAATAACAACATGTAACAGACATTCTTTGGAGCATACTATGCACTATCAGTCTGTACAAATACTTACATTTCAGTTATGCCGTCTTCATATGTCCAAATTCCTTAATAAAATCTGAATAAATAGGAGAAAATAACAAGGAAACATGTTAGTATTGTCAGTAGTGCTGAATGATAGCCATGTAATAAATAAGCAATGATATCCATGTAATAAATAAGCAATGATACCCATGTAATAAATAAGCAGATACACAGTACACAGATAAGGTAAATCAGAAAAATGATGCCAACGGGCATTCACTGCACAGCTATGCAGACATGTACACAAATAATTCATATTGATTAAAATTATAAATGTGAAACAGTTGAAATTCTAGTGAGGAAGACAGCTGTAGGAATGTACCTGATGGCCTATGAGATTGATTTCACAACTTTGTAATAACTTTTGTTATTACAGAGCTGCTTTTCAATGAGATGGGCCTCATAAATGAGAAAAACAAAACTTTGTTAGTTGACCTGTGCTTCTGGAAATATAGCTTACACGATGATACAAAGTGGATAGCAGCATACCAGTTATTGCTAGCTACAGTTCAATTGTAGCTGTGGCCCTGGACACTCCCCAGGCATAGTGATCTGAAATGCTGATCATTGTAAGGTCATCAGAAATAGGTCTGAACTGCATAAATTAGGAAAAGATCAAAGGTCAGTGCCCAGAAAAGCAATCAATGGCATGGATAGGAATTGATTCTTGTAATGGATGGATCGTTTCTAGGTTTCATTGTAAAATGAGCTATCCAAGTATCACTCCTGCAACTTTCGCACTTTCCTGAAAGGTTGGGAAGAATGAAGTTGCAAAAAACATTTGACTGTAGCATGTGTGCAAGGAACTTAAGCTATACATACTAATGTTTTAAATTCACATTTGTCTTCATGATTTTTAACACATCAGTGAAGTGTTTTTCTGACAAAAATGCATGAAATATATATAGATATTCCAAATAATGATTTATTCTGTTATGTCATGTCATGCTACAAATACTACACTGAATACACTGAATGCCATCAATAAATAATTTCTCATAACAAACAGTTAATATTTATTAAGTCTGAGATTTTGTTGGCCTGTCAGCTTTCCACTTGTAAAAATGTAATTAATTTCATCAGGTCTGATACATATGCATACAAAAGAAACATTAACATGTTTTTATGTACTGCTGTCATATTCTATACCTGTACATTATTTTATCTATTATCCTACTCATCCAAACATTTAACAAGAAATGTACAGGGAATTCAAACAGACATTTCCAGATGCACTCTGTTGAACTGTACAATAACGAATTTGCATAAATATTACAAAGTTGTTGTATCTTATGGCTTTTCCCAGTTAGGGGTCGCCACAGCGGAATTCCGGTCCGCTAATGATTGGCAGTAGATTTTTACGTACCGAGTTGCCAGCCCTGACACACAACCTTCAACGAAGGTACGCCCATTCACGCATGTCTCCACACAGAAGACGCTTTAGCTGAGTATCGAACAGGGCAACGTCTTACTGTGAGGCGACAACGCTACTGCAGCACCACCACTGCAGCAATATAAATATTACAAAGTATACTATACAAACAAGATACAAGGACAATGCAGAAACAAAGAATCACATTAAAAATAAGAGCATATGACTGTAATGAAAACTTTAATAAGTGCAACATGTCAAATGTGATTTAGAAAGAGAAGCAAGTTTGGTATGCCTAGAACAAATAGGTACAGGAGAAAAAGATGGTGTGAATGCATGTAGAAAACATTGTGATAAAAAGGCAGGAAAAGATAAGGGAGTGAACTAGAAAAGTTTATAGAACTGAATAAAAAGATGTTCCAAATGAAGAAAGCAGTGTATTAGTAAGAGCAAACACAGACATGCAAGCTTACAAACACACACACACACACACACACACACACACACACACACACACACACACACACACATACACACACACACACACACACACACACACACACACACACACACACACACACACACACACACACACACACACACACACACACACAAAATGCAGAGAAGCAATGGAGACCAGGAAAATGAAAGGTGGGGTAGAGTGATGAAAATAGTGTGAGCTCAATGGGTTCACACATGAAGCCTTACAATACCCTCCTCTATAATAAAACAGCAGTCAGCAATCAGGCATGTATTATAGTGCTGTATGTTTTAATTCCATTGCATAAAAACATAAAAACTAAAGTAAATTCTATAACACTATAACTTGGCTATATACACATCTTTCCAGAATCCAGAAATTACTTAGAAACAGAAAACAGGGAAGGGTTATAGACCCGAGACGGGTCCTGCATAAAACCCCATAATACCATAATAAACACATAATGGCAGATTGCTACTACTCCATAGTGAAAAACTCTGTAGAGTATTCTTGAAGAAGATGATGCTGGAAAGGATTTGAAACCTGAGAGATTATGTAAATGGATCCTGAGATAAGAAAGAGAGACAAAGAAAATTCCTAGGTGTAATCGTTCTTCACAAGGGGAACCAAAACAAGTAAGGGTTGGACAGAGACAGAGAGATGTGAGCTATATTTGGACTGGATCCTTATTTTACTAGTCTGACTATGTTAACCAGAATTCTGTGACTATGCATCTAAGAAGTCTGAATAAACCAAACCCTCTGCACTGTCATGAAAGAAGGATTTAACTTTAGAAAAGGCATCGCTTTAATTTTGCTTGTTAAAAGCATGAGACATCTGAGAATGCAAGAGTCATTAGTTAGAAACTCAAGTATTCTCTGAATTGAACATCATTATAAAGTTTTGTTTGGTGAAGTCTGCTGAAAAAAAAGCTAATTTATGCCATTGACATTTTCTGGTGTTCTTCTCCAAGAACTACTCTATAGATTTGTTTCCAGAATATCTATTTCTGTCTCTGCTTGATAAAAGGTGGCGAATGCACTTGTCTAGAACTAAAGATTTATCAGTACAAATTCATACATGGTAGCTGTAGCAGGCAGAAAGGATCTTAAAGGTGCTATAATTGTAAGAGCTGTGAGTTTCAGTTACTCACTGTGTACTGAAATGGGAGTAGGCACTCATTCCCTCAAAGAAAGAAAGAATGAATGAAAGAAAAACACTTTATCACAAGTATTGCTGGGTATAAGCACTAATGAGCACCTATGCTGTTGTTAGACTGGAAAGGCCATATGGTAGTAAGTTCCATACAAAACTTTGATGACAGCTACAGACACTTGGTAAAGTAAATAAGGAAAAGTGGTTGTACAGATACTCACCAAAAGTGTGCCTAGGAAAATTGTGCAGTCCTGGAACTTAATGAAATTGTTGAGCTCTTTTCAAAAAAGGTAAAACTTTGTTATGCTATTGTTACCCGCACAGAAAAGAAGATTACTGAAATGGGTTTAAAATTTGCTGCATGGGTAAAACCACATTGTACCACTGTGACATTGTGAGTTTTGTGAGAAACACTTGACATGCACTAATAAGACACTCTCGTAAGGTTTTTCAGCTTTGCATGTACATGTCAGGATACTGACTGAGAATGATAACTCTAGTTATGGGTAGATCATGATAAATTCTTCAGTCATGAGCGCTCCTGCAAGTATGGCAGTGCAAGGCTCAACCCAGTAAGCATCCAGAAAACACAGCCAGCACTCGGAGAGTTAGGAAATCCAGTGTTTAATTCGTAAATTGAAGAAGGCTTTGGTTCTAATGCCGAAACCAGTTTGTCTTGCTATTATTTTTTGAATGAAACGCTGGATTTTCTAACTCTCCAAGTGCTGGCTGTGTTTTCTGGATGGATCACGATAAACAGAATGAGCTATAATTTTAAAGCAGGAATAAATTCAAAGAAATGTAATATGCATAAAAAAGTGGTCAAAAAAACCCGAAGCAAAGGGTAATGCCTGAAAATGTGGAATTTCCAAGACCAGTTAGGGTACTGTCAATATATATAGACAATGAATAGTAAAATTGCAACAGATGACTTATAAAATGAAAATAAAATGACAGAGCATGTTGAAAAGTTGCTGGTTAAACAGCTTGGCCAGCAGAACAGCTGCTGAAGAAAATAGACTAATAAATTCTTGCTTTGTAAAAAAAAAAAAAAAAAAAAAAAAAACTCATTCTGAACAAGTTGCAGCAGTGAAACAAAATAGTAAACATGAAAATTTTAAGGAAAATGAGCAAGTTAGAAGCTAAAAAAAAACAATAGCTGAAATGCAGCTTGAGAAGGAAAATGCTAGTCATTTAGATTCATGTTTTGATGAGGAAGCAGCGCATCTATGTAAGAAGTGGAAAGTGAAAACAAACAGGTAACAACTGTAGAAGTATTAGGTCACAGTGAAGACAGTGCCACAGTAAATTCCAAACTGAAGAATATTACTGCAGGGCCTAAGTTCTAAGTTTGAGAACAGAAAGCAAAACAGCAGGGAATTTAAGTTTAAATTTGATCCAACATGGTCGTGGTGGTGCTGCGGTAGCATTGTCGCCTCACAGCAAGACGTTGTCCCGTTTGATTCTCAGCTAGAGCGTCTTCTGTGGAGACATGCGTGAATGGGTGTACCTTCATTGAAGGTTGTGCATTAGGGCCGGCAACTCAGCATGTAAAAATCAACTGCCAATCATTAGCGGACCAGAGTTCCGTTGTGGCGACCCCTAACCGGGAAAAGCCGAAAGTCACAACATGGTCACATATAACTTCTGTTATCCAAATTCTAGAGTGAGGTCAGGCCAGACAAACTGATGGTTAAGGCATGATACAGAAGGCATTTGATGATGGACATCTTGCCCAAGATGAGTCCTATCAAGAAGATCCTAAACTTTATATGATGAATAAATCTGTAATAGAGCAAATAGAGAGGCCAAGTAAATATGGAATCCAAATGATTAACTTTGGGAATGAGCTACCGAAAGTCATACTCAGTTTAACAGTGAAAATCACATTCTTGGACAGTACTAAAAGAGATGTTAGGCCAAATGATTTAGGAACTAACTGGGTAGAAAATTTGCTGCAAACAGAGAAGGGTCAGATCAATATTTTACTTGACCAGAAAAGAGGAATAAAAATATATTACAACCTTAGTCTTACTCTATATATTCCACCTCATTCACACTTTTGGTTCTCCTAATCCAAGAATCACATCTGAGTTGTTCGGAATTAAAAGATAGTCATTAGATGGGTCTATGTCACATCAGTGAATGCTAAAAATAGCTAACGCTGATATATCAAACTTCAAATTCCGAAAGCTGAAAACAGCAAAGGAATGGATCAGCAAATTTATTCCCAGGGAAAAAAATACTAGGCCGTTCTCCGGGCTTTGCTGTTTTCTCCACTGTGGTGCAATCTTGGAGTTGGTATATTTATGTTGGGGGGTGTGGGGGGGGGGTGTGACGGGTGGCAAAGCCCCCCACTTCATTTTGACTGTGTGCTTTTTTTTTTGATCAGCGAATTTTTTCCCTGGGAAAAAATTTGCTGATCCGTTCCTTTGCTGTTTTCAGATTTCAGACATTTGAGTTTGACATAAAAGCTTTCGCTGTTTTTAGCATTCACTGTTATGATATAGACCCTCATTAGACACCACTAGGAAAAATTCCTATACCATTTTTCACTAGGAAAGAAATAATTCCCAAGGATAAAAGAAGAAATAGTATTGCATGAGGAAATTGGGGAAGTTGCAGAGCTGCTTATTCAAATGCCATGATGTCTGAATGCAAACTGGAGATGTAAACCATGAAAATGGAGATGCCATGGTGATTGAAGGTTGTGGAGGCACTTGATTAAGATCAGGGAGCACTGTAACTGATGAAGAATAGTGTGGTGACACTGTAACTGATGAAGAATAGTGTGGTGACACTCTAACTGATGAAGAATAGTGTGGTGACACTCTAACTGATGAAGAATAGTGTGGTGACACTGTAACTGATGAAGAATAGTGGGGTGACACTGTAACTGATGAAGAATAGTGTGGTGACACTCTGATGAAGAATAGTTTGGTGACACTAACTGATGAAGAATAGTGTGGTGACACTGTAACTGATGAAGAATAGTGTGGTGACACTGTAACTGATGAAGAATAGTGTGGTGACGCTGTAACTGATGAAGAATAGTGTGGTGACGCTGTAACTGATGAAGAATAGTGTGGTGACACTCTAACTGATGAAGAATAGTGTGGTGACACTGTAACTGATGAAGAATAGTGTGGTGACACTGTAACTGATGAAGAATAGTGTGGTGACAGAGAACCAGAACATGGCAAATGGAGAATTGTTTTCTTTGGAGTATGGGACTGAACCAAACTCTGCATCATCAGTCTTGTAGGCTGAGATAATGAAATGTACTTTATTGTATTCCCTCATGCAGAAAGATAATGGAACAAGGGAATTTAGTTTATGTACCATGAATAAACATGTCAAAATTCAAATATATACAAGGAATAAATGGGATCCTGATAAAATCTGTATAATTAAGGAAGTATTGGTGAAGCTATGTGGTTTTGTATGCCATGTGTTGCCTGCCCTTACTGCAATGTCTGTAGAGGCTGACTCTGAAGTGGACTTTAAATATCTAAGTTCATTACAACTTTTCTGGGAACTATGCTAACTTAACAGTCAAGAGTCAATTTTACAATCATTGGTTAAAAGAGTGACATTAGTGTTGAAAAATTAAGATGCAGACAATAATAACCAGGTTAGAACTGCAGAGGAAGGGACAGAATACAAGTTTGTACAATGGTCAAGCAAAAGAATATTAAAATCCAGGTCAAGAGGTCATTTTAGCTGTGATTGTAACCAAGTAAAGTGCTTGTTTGGTTAAGAGATTGGGCACAGTAGTAGAACACGTTCGAAGGAGATACAATGTAATTTTTTGTAAAGAGAATGGTCACAGTTTATTAACAACTGTCAAAAGACATTCTCTGAAGACACAGAAAACTATGAAGCAGAAAAGATTAAGCAGAAATATGCATCAAGCTGAAATAAAATGAAACAAATGAGCATCAGGAAAAAGAAGAAGGAAGCTACAGCAGTGGAAGAAGGAAAGTAAGATGACATCATTAAAGCAGAGCTGGAACGTCAAGTTAAAAAAAAAAGTAAAGAAGCTGATAAGGAACAAAGGCATGAGATGGGAAGGCAAAGAAATGTAGATTTATTTTACATACCTCATAAAAAAAACTATGAAAAAAAAGGAATTAGTGTGGCAGTAAGGAAGGGAAAATGGTGTTTCAAAAATTAATATCAGGCATTATGGAGAGTGAACAAAAACTCTTGTCCATCTACCTCCTTAACTGAATAAACCTTTTCAAACTTCAATACAGCAATTTTATTCCTCCCACAGGGAGGGTAACAAAGAGAGACAGAGTCTCCTAGATCTGCTAGCTAAAGTGATTTTATCTGGACTAATATTTTATACTCTGTTTCCTGTTAGTCCAGTCACCCAGGGTGACAGGACTAACAAGAAAAGGGAGTATAAATCCTGTCACCCTCTGGGTCATAACTGGGATACTAGACCTGACTCCAGCTTTCTGAATCAGCTTTGTTTTGCTTTATGGAGAGTGGGGGAAAAGGAAAGGAAAGGACAAAAATGGCTATGGAAATATCAAAGGAAAAGTGACATTGTAAAAAGAGCTTTATATACTATATGCCTGATAACATTCATATAAATTCATGGGTTGGTGCTGGACACCAGATCGGATAAGCCACCTGAAGGCTAGTCAATGCAGCTTCACTGTTATGCCTGTCTACTTGAACTCCACCCCTCCGTACATAAGGGACAGGGAGGCAAGGCCTGGGATGGCTTTTCAGTATCCCATCCATTTGTTAATGCTAAGGTAGACACCAGTGAGAAAATTTACAAAAATAGTTAGTTCCAGAGGTGAGGATATTTTGGAAGAGATCTCTGTCATGCCAGTATGTGTTATTTGTGTTACAATCTGGACTTAGGTCACTTGATCTTGTATTTGTCTTACTACTAGAACTGGTGGATGTGCAGTAGATCAAGCAACATAACTTTTATATGCTTTGGGTGACTTAGCGATCTCATGCCCAAGATTTGTTTTTGGTGAGGAACTGCAGCAGTTTCTCAGATTGGATTAGATGCTTGTACATGCACATGCTGATGTTGGGCGGTGGGGGGGGTTCTAACAGATAAGCTAAAGGAAAATAAAAAATATATAAGTGAACATGGAATGCAAAGAAGAATAAAATACCACTCCTGGGATGTCAAAGCATTTGGCTTTACTGACAATAACATGAGAGATTTCAGTTTAAGAATAAAGCATGGATAGTGTAGGTGCACTTTAAAAGGAAGCAGTGGACATCTCAATGGATAACTTGGTGCAGTGATGGGGTCTCCTCCACAGCTGACTTAGCAGGCAACAACAACCTGAAATGCTGGACAGTTTGCCCCTGAGAGAGCCAAATAACAAAAGCAGAATGCTTGGATCTAAAGAGAAACTGCACAGACAAAACAGGACTGATGAGATAACGCCTTTCCATATTACATAAGCATGATTAGTAGGATGATATTTTGTCCATTTATATCACAATCCTGTTTTCAGAATGGAGCTGTAACAACAGAACTGTGGCCTCTAATTTATTATCCCCTTGTGATTATTCCCAGTGTTGACCACTCGGTCACTTGCTGGGCTTTTCTAATGCAACTGTAGACATTTTTCTGACTTTTTATGCACATTAAGTACTGCTGCACTGGACATCTTTGGAACAGCTTCTCTCAGTGCCCGAAGCCCTTCTGAATGAGTACTTTTAAAAAGCTACACTTGATATTAGTGGCTGATGGATGAGGACTCAGCTTTATCTAACTCTTTCCACAGTTTAAGTGACTCAGTCATTCCGAGACAGGGATTGGAGAATAGAGCCTATTGAATAAACTACAGTTGAAAAAACTCACAGGTTAGTTCTGAGATGTTCTTCTTCTTCTTTCGGCTTTTCCCGGTTAGGGGTCACCACAGCGGAACTCCGGTCCGCTAATGATTGGCAGTAGATTTTTTTATGGGTGCCGAGGTGCCAGCTCGACTCCCAACCTTCAATGAAGGCATGCCCATTCTATGAATATCTTTTGAATGCCACTCGACTGCGGGTAGGACATGCAGACTCCACACAGAAGGCGCTCCAGCCGAGAATCGAATGGGAGAACCTCTTGCTGTGAGGCGACAATGCTACCACTGCACACTAGCTAAAAAGGTTTTTCCTTTAAAAACGCACTAATTATCTGTAGCACAGCAGAAAACAAGCACTAAACAATGGCCATTTTGGTACCTTTGTCATATGATCGTATGCATTAAAGTAATGGATATCTGAGAAAACAGGTGGTCAGTACTGGTTTAGCAACAGTATTCACATTAGAAGTTATAAAGACATACAGCACAGCTTGATAGAGTAAATTGTCATATATCACAAAGTACACTGTGCAATCAATAGTCCATAAACGCTCTCCTGAATCTATTTTATAAATACTACAGCACACATACAGACAGGACTACATAGCCTTAGACTAAATCATGATCACTGAGAATCTGGCAGTGCTGAGACTCCACTTTTTTCACCATATATTGGCTTGACTCTCTGTTATCATCCTCTTGCATTATTCTTTGGTGACTCTGTCCCTTTGCTAATCTCATTAAGGAGTGCCTGTTTCAGTACCTTGTGTTGCACCTGCTGGCCCCTGCTCAACAGCTTCTTATCCTGCCCTTTCATTAGTACAGCTTCTTTATTACTCCCCCTCCTAGCAGGTGAGTCATTAGTCCCATTGCAAACACTGCAGTGCTCACTGCTAGCTATTCTCTGTAGACAATCTTTGCTTTGCTCAGCTGCCACTCATTAGTAATCATTTAAAAGCTGACAACACCCCATCTCTGCATCAGGAGCACATATTATGTAACAATTATTTGGCGAAACTAGGAATACATTTAGAAAAAAATAGCTGGCATTTCAGGATATCAGAAACTTTAACCACACATTTCAAGGAGCATATGCTTGCCTTTAATGTTTTCCCCTGAATTTACTTTTTTGCAGATACTCATTTTGGAAGAGTGGGATTCTGATACCTGACTCACTGAGAAGCAGGGTAGTGCAGATATATAGGACTCATTAAATGCAGCAAATAGGATGATCGGATTGCTGTTTGCACTCATGAGATGGAAACAGCCAGATGTAGTAGGACAGATTGTGGGTGAACAGTTTCAGCTGTTTGATGGTGTCCTGCTGCATGTTGGTTATTACGTAGGGTACTGTTTTCTCACACCATTTTCCTTGTTTGAAAAGCAATAAAATGCACTAATATTTCTTCCAGTCCTGACTTCCTCCCATCCCCCCTTGTGTTAGAAACATTAGTTTTGAATCATGGATGCAGCCACCTTTCTAAATTCCTTTAAAACCACAAAAAAGTACTTATAAGCAATGTCCAACTAAATCAGTAATAGATTAAAAAGGACACCAAAAGAAAGTGAAGAGCAAGCTCAACAAATTAAGTTAACTCATTCCCTCCAGTACAGATCTTTTGAGTGTGTACTTTTAACTCCCAGTATTTGAGGCTTAAGCCTCTAAAAAATGAAGTTATCACCACGCAGTTCTAATAAAAACTCATTGACAGAGGTCAAATATCAATACAGTTGTGTTTGCCATCATGTATGCTTCAAGATAAAATATTCTGATACCTTGTATATAGTATGGTTTTGGAATTAATAATGCAAATATGAACAGGCAATATTTGATGCCTAGAGGCGGAATAGGAGGTAACTGCATAAATGCCTGGAGGTGCACTCGGCTGTATTAAGTTAAGCACTTTCATTCCTTTTAACTAAACAATGGAACTTCATCAGAACTAATACAACCATCAAACATTTGCCTACCAAATGTGATTTTTTACTGCCACTCTATAAAGTCAGTTTTGGATACTGTAGTTGGATACTGTGATCATCAAGTGGAACAATAAAGCATGTTTAATCTGGACTGAGAATCTAAAAAGAATGTATTTAAAATGTACTGAATCTGATCAGTATTTGCTCATACATTCACTATTTGCCCAGATTTTTAGACACCAGTTAAGTTTTCCTATTTTTTTATCCTTTTTTTCCTGAACAAAGCAATAACTTTTTGCAAATGCAGTCATGTGAATGAAAGGCAGAAGGAGTCACTAACATAGTATGCCACTGCTTACAAAAGGGGAAATATCAACCAACAGTCTATGGTTGAGAATGTGTACTTCTTATAATCACTGGTGTGCAATACACGCTATGATGCCATGTGCTTATGAACTGCACACGGGGCATATACATCAGCAGTAATATAGGTACTTGTCTAAAACTGTGAATCAAAGGTTGCAAAACAAAGGATATAAAAAAATGTCAGAGGAGTTCTTTAAGGCTACAGTAACCGTGTACGCCATAAACAACCCATTGCCAGTGACGTATAACCTATGGCCACTGTGCAGCACTACCCCACTGCAACGTTATGTACCTCAGACCTCCATGTAGTAAATCCATGTAAACGAGATCTTTTCACAAATGTCACCTTCAGTCACTGTCTTTATACAGATGATATACAACATTACCAATGCAATATGAATGAACAGCATATAATACCAGCCATAAATAAATACATGTAGTTACAAAACAGTAAAAGTATTTACTGGAGATAAGAAAAAGGTTGAACAGAAAATCCACTTGATAAATTTATAAAGGAAACATCTGGCTTGGTTCAAACAGTTTCATGGTAACGTACTGACACCTATCCACTCATCCTCAGTTCATGGTCGTGGCTACTGCTAGAGTAAGCAGCATAGCGTCTGCATGCCAGAGGATGGCAAACCTCTGTGGAGTCATAGGAAGACACACAACCAGAAAAGGATGGGCCGATGGGCTGCTGAGGTTTCCAAGCCAGGGGGGAGGAGTCAGGAATATTATATGAGGTTCATTGCTCCAGCATAGGCCTCATGGTTGAGGAAGACCATGCCGAAATTCCCTAGTGGGACAATATTTTTTGTTGCAGGATATTATAGTCCTTCCTACCATTAAGGAGGCCATCTATCAGTTGGTGCTTGAGTGTCCACATGGCAAACACTGGGCCTCCTTTTCCATCCTTCCTTAGCCACTTGCAGATGTTTTATGGTGCCCAGTTACAGGCTGCCATACCCTCCAGATACACTAGTCTGAAATGTAGAGGCCTCCTTGACTTCTGGACCTTGTTTTATACTGCCATGTCCAGCTTCTCTAATGGTTCTCAAAAGCCAAGAGCCACAATCCCCCTGATCATGATTTGTAAGGCATCAGTCAGGAATATAAAATGCATGCACAGAGCAAATGTCCACATCTCAGTAGTCAGCTAATGGCATATGCCAATAAGTTCATAATCATCATATGTATAATTAGGATAAGTCGCATCATGATTAATACCTTTAATCAGACACATGCCACAGATGCTCAATATCCCATCCAGTGTGATGATATTAATCACAAGCACTTTCTCATCATTACCATCAGTATGCCAACAACATCTCACGTGGCCAATCAATGTCACTAGCAAAAGAATACCTAAGGCATGCATTTTCTATGGGAGAAGATGACATACCTTTATGATTGCTAATTATTGCTCCATGTTTAAGCTAATAACAGGAGATATGGATGACACATGATAGTAATTGTGGGCATTTCTTTGTGAGTAACGTTATATAGGCCCCGTCACTTTCCACAGCCAAAGCTCCAATACTGTATACACATGAACCCTGCATACATATATAGCTGCTGTCATAAAAGAGGGTTGCCATCTCTATTTTCAGTGAACATTAGGTAGCAAGACCCTTGCATTATCATGGGATGATCATTAATGTGGGGATATCAGTACAGGAACAACAAACTGCACCCCTGGGAAATCATGTGAGGCTTCTGGCTTTGTGCAACACAGCTACCATTTTAATGTATAGTGAACTTTACCTGAGACAAAATTCTTCCCATAGGAGTTAACTGGTTGGCATCAAGTAATGGTGGTGCTATCATGAATGGCTTGTTCAGGTACTGTATGACATACTACTGAATGTAATGTTGACTAGAAAGTACCTACTGTAGACTGTATTGATGATTTCTGTGCAATACAATAATCTGCTGAAGAATAAAGCATACAAATATTAATGTTTAGGGATAGTCACAAACAGCCCCTATAAGTGCAGCTACATGGGCATACAAAAGTTGTTCAAAAAAGAGCTCACAGTACCTATGCCTGTGGTATTGCTGTTACTCATAAAAGTGATTAGCCTCTGTTGTCATGTGTTGCAATAGAAGGAATCTATCACACATTTAACGTATCTAGTCTATCAAAAGGCTGTATTGTGCCACAACTCATATAGTGCTGTGATCGCTCACTGTTGCTCCATCTTTATTAGTCTAAGTACATATTCTGATTTCTTCCAGGATAGATCAAACTATTTATGCCAACACTGCTCTCTATTACTGGGGCTGCCAGGGTCATCTGGTCTACCTATCCTATCCCTTCTCTGTTATCTGCTGTTGATATGCTCATAGTTTCATAGGTGTGTACTAGGCTAATGGCCCTGGAGCCTTTACAAGCCTAGCCCATAGGATTACCCTGGCATCATGCCACCCAACCTTAGTTCCCAGTGCTTCTGTCAAGTAGAGCCACTGGAGTGATCCCCAGGGTGAATTTTCTATTTCCCATCCACTCATCAAGATTTCTCTTGAAGAGGGTCAGTGAGGTGCTCTGTTTTGACATGTATAGGAAGTCTATTCCATAGCATGGGCAGTCTCTGGGCTATGAACCTGTCCCTCCAGCTTGTTCTGTTGATTGTGGTAATGAGCTTGAGGTCTCTGGACCATGTGGTGTGGATAGATTGGGATTTCTTTAGATGTAGCATTTCTAACAGAGCTGGGTCAGACATGGCTTTGTAAGCCAAGCAGAGATCGCCTCTAAGTAGGTGATATGAGACAGAGAATAGTTGGAGTTTTTTGAGATTGTCCATATAGAACAAGTGTTTAACGTCTAGGATCCTCTTAGTGAGGTACTTTTGCTGCCTTTCCAGTTGTTGCAGGTGTCTAGTGAGGTACATGCCAAATGGGACATTGTACTCGATGATTGGCCTAATGAGGGAAGAGTACAGGGAGACAATGACCTCTTTCTTCCTGGATACAAAACCCTTAGTAATGAGATGTGCCACATAGAAGACTTTCTCACCACAGTGGCAATGTGGTGGTCAAAAGAGAGACTGCTGTCAACCTGTGTTCCCAGATCTCTTATAACGTCTTCTGTTTGCAGTGGACTACCATTAATGTGGTAATTCATGGGAACCGGATTTTTCCCAAAGTGGATGACAACACATTTTTTGGCACTGAGCTTAAGGCCATGGTTCTGACACCAGTCATTGGTCTCAGTGAGGCCTTTCTGTAGGATGTCAACATCACTTGGGGAGTTAATAATTGCTCCCAACTTGCAATTGTCTACAAACTTTGTCAGCCAGAGTCCCTTCGTGTTGGCCTGGACTTCAGAGAATTAGATACCAAACAGGAGAGGACCCAGGACAAAACCCTGTGGGTCTCCACTTGTGACTGGTCAGCAGTCTGACTTGGAGTCAGCTACTTTCACACTGTGGGTTCTATCTGTAAGCCAGTTTACAACCCACCTAGTGATATAGGGGTTTATGCCTAGCTTAGTGAGGTTTTCTATGATTCCTGAGTGGGGAATGGTATAAAAGGCTTTGGCCAGATGAAGGTAGGCGGTATGAACCACCTTGCTTTCATCCACAGCTCTGGTGATTGAATCAAAGAAGTCAACCAGGTTGAGCAGGCATGATCTACCCTTTACAAAACCAAACTGTGTGGGACCCACAGTTTGGAGATTCCTTATATCCTTGTTTATTAGGTCCATGATGATGCGTTCCATAGCTTTGCATATCAAACTCGTTAGGCTAATCGGGTGATAGTTCTCAGGGTCTGTAGTCGCTCCTCCTTTGTGGAGAGGGATGACTGTAACAGTGCGCCATTCAATAGGGACAAAGCCTGAGATGAGGCTGTGATTGAACAGGGCACACAGGTGAGGTGCCAGTTCACTCTGTAGTTCATGTAGAATATAGCTGGGAATATTGACAGGTCCCATAGAAGCTCTATTCTTGGCCTTGGACAGTGCTGTTGTAACCTGTGCAGCAGTAATACTGGGTGCCTGGCAATCTACTGGTGTTGTGATTGGTCCATTGGTGGGGAAGAGAGTGGTAAAGTTGGCACTGACTCTGTCAGCCAGTATATTGGCAATATCTGTTGGCTCAATATAGGAGGTACCATTGTGCAGTACCTCAGAGCAAATCTGGGTATTGCCGTGGAGATTCTTTACATAACTATAGAAAGCCTTGTGGTTGTCTTTACCATCTGCTGCAATTCTGTTTTCATAGCTAGTTTTAGAGGATTTGATGAGGCATCTCAATTTTTTGCTGAGGCTGATAAGGGAGTTTTTCCAGTCTCAGGACTTCACCTTATTCTGCATCAGTTTCCTCCTTCTGTTGTAGAGTTTGTTTATGGCAGGGGACCACCAGATTGGCTTCCTTTTTTTGGAGGAGATCGTCTTGGTTCTATTGGGTATGGTGAAAGCCATGCATTTGAGTACGTGTTCATACAGTGCATTGGTGTATGATTCGGCAATCATGCAACTATTCTCCATTTGCATGGGTGCTGTGAAGTTAGCCACCTCTGTTTTTAGGAGCCCAAAGTTAGCTTTGGAGAAGGTTTTTGTGGTGGTTAACTTTGTGGGGTGGGTGGAGGAATGTGGATTTCCAAGGTAATTCGTTTGTGGCTGGATCTAACCAGGGAGGAGTTGACTATTGGTGTAGAGCAATGGTCGCCCATGTTAGTAATGACCAGATAAAGGATGCTGCTACCTCTAGTGGGGGTAAGAATGAGCTGGTCCAGGGCATTGGAATTAATGAATTCCAGGAAATGTTGGGCAAGTGTATTGGTACATGATAAGTTTTCCCAGTTAATGGAGGGGTAGTTGAAGTCACCCAGTATGAGAGTGTTAGGTTAGACCCTAATATTCTCCAGGGTGCTTAGGATTGTGGAGTGTGAGACTTGGGACATGGTTGGGGACCTGTAGTAGGCTACAACCTGAATCGCTGTCTTACCCAGTGTTAGCTGCACTTGAAGTATCTCTGATGTGTTATGTTGGGCTACCAGTCTGGAGGTGTGCGCATCCTTTATGAATATGAAAACACCACCGCCTTTGGAGCTTCGGTCCAAGTTCTGGTGCAGAAAGGTGTGGAATGAGTTATAGCCTGGTAGTGCAGGGGTACTTTCAGCTGTCTTGAACCAGGTCTCTGTTACAGTACAAATGGTGATGTTCTCCATTTTAAGGAGTGCTTCGAGCAAGTGCATTTTGAGCTTTAGACTTCTAGTGTTGAGCAGCATGACCCTCAGATTGCATTTGTTTGTAGCTCTTATGGTGGTAATTTGGTCTTTGGAACACCATCTAAAAAAGGCACTATAGGGGTGGCAACAGCCTTGGCCAGTATCTGGAAGCCAGGGGTGACAGAAGCAGGCCATCTCTGGCAAACCATTGAGGTCAGTCAATCATGTCATCCCCAGGCAGACAGATACTGGATCCCCTTAGAATGACACCAGAAATGTAGCCAATTGTTGAAATCGATCATTTTCTGATTGTACTGTGATATCACTCTGGGTGCTGGTAGGAGGCTGATCAGGGCTCGGGTCATACCCGCCTGGGCTACATAATCCGAGAGCTCCTCCATGCCCCTTTTCATGTAGTTCAGGGAGGTACGTCTCAGGTCATTCACACCCACATGTACAATGATAGGGTCATATTTGTACCTGTTGTTGAGGGACCTGAGTGCGTGTGTTATGTGGCAGATCCTGGCACCTAACAGGCAGTTGACTGTTACTTTCTCCTTATTCAACCTAGTGAGTGGGACATCAGTGTGCCTCACCATCGAGTCACCTATGACTAGTGTGTTGGGCATGCTGTTTTGCCTTAGGGGCTTTGGTTGAGTGGCACACGATTTAGGAGAGTTATGTGTCTCGTGATTAGTTTTGTGTTGTGTTGTGGTGGTCGAGTGCGTTTCTGCCTTGGAGGTCTCTGCTGTTTGGGTAGATTTTTATTGAGAGCCTCTGCGAAGGTGGGTGTGTGGTTTGTGTTTTTATGTGAAGGCAGTACTGGTGTGTGTTCTGGTGGGCTGTGTGTTCCATGTAGTGTGGTGTAAGTGTTGACCTTCCCCTCTTGACCAGCTATTCCGGTCTTGGCTGGAGAGTGCGTGGCTTCCATTTTGGATATATAAGTGCATCTCTCACTAGTCTCAGTGTTGGGAGGTAAGAGGAGAGGGTTGTCAGTGTACATGAGGCAGTTGCTACATTGCCTCAGGATGCCCAAGTTCACCAGGTTAAAAGGAGAAAGCAAAGGGAACTGACCTTTAGACATGTCTGGAGGGGTGGGCATTAATAATAAGTACTGGAGCTGTTTCCTTGTAGAACATTTAGTGCTGGTAGCACTTTTGTGTGCTACAATAACTGCCACAAGAAGTCTGGTAAAGTGCTAGACTAATAAGGTAGTAAAAGTGCAGGAGAGGAGAGAACTAGCAGATCTAAGAGAAAAATTGAAGAGCAGACTTTTTGGCACCACTGAGAAGTTTACAAACAGTCCTGGATACAGTAAATCTGTATCTGGACTAGACTAGTTACAGGAAAGGTGGTAAACAAGCGCAAACGCGGGCTTTTAAATTAGAAAGTTGAAAGAGATGGAAAAAATGCCCAATGGCCAATAAACTAAAATTTCTGGGCCAGAAACCACTCCTCTTGTGGTAGATGGGCTACCTAGTGCTTACCACTCCCACTGATAAGCTAGAAGGCTTCCATCCAACACAGGAAGGCTTGGTGGGGGCTCCATGGGCATGGAATCATAGAGCACGTGGGAGGGGAGCCCCCCCACTTTTGAATATCATCCATACCTCTGCCCCTTTCGTTTTCCACACCTCCTGGCTGTTTTTTGCAAGTGGTTTAGTTTGCTGCGATGACATGAGCACATTTCTGGCTGTTATTTGCAAGCAAGATATTTAGAAGCTGCTGCAGAATGGAGTTTGCTGCATCTGGACTGTAAGTTGCAATCAGGATATTCAGAAGCTGAACAGAGAGTCTCTATCAGAGTAAGTACACTAATTGCAGATTGGAGCAACAGGGAAAGTGTGTGTGTGTGTGTGTGTGTGCGTGTGCGTGTGTGCGTGCGTGCGTGTGCGTGTGCGCGTGCGTGTGCGTGTGTGTGTGTGTGTGTGTGTGTGTGTGTGTGTGTGTAAATGCCCCCAGCAGGATACATCTGGTGGCTACAGGTACTCAAGCTCAAACCCTTTTGTGGAGAGGGAGGGAACAGAGCAGACTAAAATGCTATAGAGGATGTCCTTCCCAAATGCTCTCTCTGCACACAGCAGAGGAGATGGGACTGGTAGGAGTGTCTGAAATCAAAATATGATCTCACTGTACTCAGTTGAGTGAGCAAATGAGATGGGCCCAGGAGGAGTATCCAAAAACAGATTTACAGTAGGTATGGGCAATTCCAAAGCCATCAAGATTAACACCACAACAGCAACAATAGGAAGGGGGGTGGGAGACTAACTGCATCTAGACAGAGAGCAAAATATTCAAATGAAACAAATATCTACAAATATCTAATCTTAAATAAGTGCAGAGAAAAGTATACTTAAATCATCTTTTGTCAGTTGATTAATGCAAGCGAATCTCAGCAGCCAACAACTCAGAAGATGAGCAGAAATGATTAAGAAATGTGACCAACACAGATTATAATGCAACCAGAAACTCTATGAGGCAGCTGGGCTTGTCCAAGCTGCACATCTTCATATTGAAGCAATATCCAACAAACAGTTTTGTCTTATGTTGGAGCCATGGGGGACAAAAGACTCCTTGAGCTACCATGTTTGAAATGATAATATCAAATGGGTTTGAATGTAGTAATGTGAGGATATCAGTACAGGAACAACAAACTGCACCCCTGGGAAATCATGTGAGGCTTCTCCATTTCAAAAACAGATCTAAGCCGAACGTAAAGTAAATCCTTTATTGTGTACTAAAATCCTGAATACCCTCAGGATTTCATTAGAACAAAGGGGTGCAGTTTGTTGTTTCTAGTTTAGGTATTGTGCCCAGGGACCTTTTTTAATTTGTTTTTGGTTGTACATTGGTCCTGCATCATGTGCTATGACTTCAGAAGAAGTATTTGAGTTTACCAGATGGTGCAGTGGTGCAGTGGTTAATGTTGTCGCCTCATAGCAAGAGGTTCTCTGGTTTGATTCTCAGCTGGGGTGCTTTCTGTGCAGAGTGTCCTTCCTGCATTTGTGTGGGTTTCCTCTGGGTGCTCTGGTTTCCTCCCATATTATAAACACATGCATCTGGAGCATTTCTCCCCGGGCCTCCACTGAAAATTAACTCATTCCATGTCAGACTTTCCCAGTCAACAAATGATAAATAAATGTTTCCAGTTAATTGGCAATAGCGTGTAGTGGCTGATCCAAGGCACTGTGATTGTTCATCGGTCATCGGTGAACCAAGCAAGTTAATTAAACTTTTAACACCCTTAACACAGCTTGTGGTCTCTGGTGTTAATACTAACTTGAACTGTGTGCCAAACTTGGCTTCAGGATTACCACACAGACAGTGGGCAGCTCAGGAAATGGCCAGCCACTCACAGTTGGTGAAAACAGCAGGAAAGGATCCATTAGTGAACAAAACTGGTATAAGCTATTCTTGTTTTCATTTGGACTACAGCAGCATGGACATTATTTATGAACCTGGACTTAATGGTGAGAATTTAGTTAATAATTTGACTCCTGAGACTTTTTTCAATTTTAATGAATGGATTAATCAGGTGCACACTTTTTCTGGGTCAGGGTCATCTCAGACTATTCACAATTTTCAAGAGTTGATTGTGGGAAAGAACATTGATCTTTCGGAAAAAAATGTTTACTAAACTTAAGGAGTCTACAAGTTAATAGCAGTTTTTTTGTGGAATGTATCACCCACAAACGTGTCCTCAAGGATTTGAGATGCAACAAATTCCCTAATGGGATAGCAGATGATATTGATTTTTATAATGAACTTGTTTCTTTATTTAACAAATAGGGTTTAGAATTACTTAGTGTTATAATAAAATCATCATCATCATCTTCTTTCGGCTGTTCCCGTTAGGGGTTGCCACAGTGGATCATCTGTTTCCATTTCTTCCTGTCCTCTGCATCATGCTCTTTCACACCAGCTGCCTGCATGTCCTCTCTCACCACATCCATAAACCTCATCTTAGGCCTTCCTCTTTTCCTCTTACCTGGCAGCTCCATCCTTAGCATTCTTTAGCCAATATACCCAGCATCCCTCCTCAGCACATGTCCAAACGTACGCAATCTCGCCTCTCTTGCTTTGTCTTCAAACTGTCCAACCTGAGCTGACCCTCTAATATACTGATTCCTAATCCTGTCCATCCTAGTCACACCCAGTGCAAATCTTAACATCTTTAACTCTGCCACATCCAGCTCTGACTCCTGCCTTTTCGACAATGCTACCGTCTCCAACCCATATAACATAGCTGGTCTCACTACCCTCTTGTAGACCTTCCCTTTCACTCTTACTGGTACCCGTCTGTCACAAATCACTCCTGACACTCTTCTCCATCCATTCCACCCTGCCTGTACTCTCTTCTTCACCTCTCTTCCACACTCACCATTACTCTGAACTGTTGATCCCAAGTACTTAAACTCATCCACCTTTACCAACTCTACTACCTGCATCCTCACCATTCCTCTACCCTCCCTCTCATTTACACACATATATTCTGTTTTAGCCCTGCTGACCTTCATTCTTCTCCTCTCTAAAGCATATCTCCACCTCTCCAGGGTCTCCTCAACCTGGTCTCTACTCTCACTACATATCACAATGTCATCTGCAAACATCATAGTCCACGGGGCCTCCTGTCTAATCTCATCTGTCAACCTGTCCATCACCACTGCAAATAAGAAAGGGCTCAGAGCTGATCCTTGATGTAATCCCACATCCACCTTAAACGTATCTGTCACTCCCACCGCAGTCCTCACCAATGTCACACTACCCTTGTACATATTCTGTACCACTCTGACATACTTCTCTGCCACTCCCGACTTCCTCATACAATACCACAACTCCTCTCTAGGCACCCTGTCATATGCTTTCTCTAAGTCCACAAAAACACAATGCAACTCCTTCTGACCTTCTCTGTATTTCTCCAACAACACTCTCAGAGCAAATATTGCATCTGTAGTGCTCTTTCCTGGCATGAAATCATACTGCTGATCACTAATCATCACCTCCCTTCTTAACCTAGCTTCCACTACTCTTTCCCATAACTTCAAGCTGTGACTGATCAGTTTTATCCCTCTGTAGTTACTGCAGCTCTGCACATCACCCTTATTCTTAAAGATAGGTACCAAAATACCTTTTCTCCACTCCTCAGCCATCCTCTGACTTTCCAAAATTTCATTAAACAATCTGGTTAAAAATTCCACTGCCATTTCTCCTAAGCACCTCCATGCTTCCACTGGTATGTCATCTGGGCCAACAGCCTTTCCATTCTTCATCCTCTTCATAGCTGTCCTTACTTCCTCCTTGCTAATCTGCTTCACTTCCTGATTCACTATCCCCACATCATCCAACCTTCTCTCTCTCTCATTCTCTTCATTCATCAGCCATTCAAAGTACTCTTTCCATCTACTCAACACACTCTCCTCACTTGTAAGTACGTTTCCCTCACTGTCCTTTATCACCCTTACCTGCTGCACATCTTTCCCAGCTCTGTCCCTCTGTCTAGCCAATCGGTACAGGTCCTTTTCTCCATCTTTAGTCTTTTCCTCAGTCATCACTTTACAGTCTCCAATCTCCTTCAGACTGACCCTCCTACATAGGATATAATCCACCTGTGTGCATCTTCCTCCACTCTTGTATGTCACCCTGTGCTCCTCCCTCTTCTTAAAATACGTATTCACCACAGCCATGTCCATCCTTTTCGCAAAATCCACAATCATCTGACCTTCTGCATTCCTCTCCTTAACACCATACCTACCCATCACTTCCTCATCCCCTCTGCTCACTTCACCAACATGCCCATTGAAGTCCGCTCCAATCACTAGTCTCTCACCCTTGGGTACACTCACCACCACTTCATCCAACTCACTCCAAAATTTTTCTTTCTCATCCATCAAGCACCCAACTTGTGGAGCATATGCACTAACAACATTCATCATTACACCATCAATTTCAAGCTTCATAAACATCACTCTATCAGACACTCTCTTCACCTCCAAAACACTCTTGGCATACTGTTCTGTTAGGATAACCCTACCCCATTTCTTCTGCCATCCACACCATGATAGAACAATTTGAACCCGCTTCCTATACACTTGGCCTTACTTCCCTTCCATCTGGTCTCTTGCACGCACAATATATCAACCTTCCTTCTCTCCATCATATCAGCTAGCTCTCTCCCTATACCAGTCATACTGCCAACATTCAAAGTTCCTACCCTCAGTACTACACTCCTAACCTTCCTCCTCTCTTCCTGCCTTCGGGCATGCCTTCCCCTCCTCTTCTTCTTCGGCCAACAGTAGCCCAATTTCCACCAGCACCCTGTTGGCGGTCGTTGTTAACCCGGGCCTCGACCGATCCGGTATGTAATTATGAAAAGTTCTCCACATAAGTAATTTTTGGCAGAGGTTTTACACCGGATGCCCTTCCTGATGCAACCATCCCCATTTATCCGGGCTTGGGACCGGCACAAAGAAATGCACTGGCTTGTGCATCCCCAGTGGCTGGGTTAGTGTTATAATAAAATATGTGAAGATTATTGCTGACCTAGTTAAACAGGTTCAAGGTCTGACAAAAAGTCTTCTTCTTCTTCTTCTTTTGGCTTTTCCCGGTTAGGGGTCACCACAGTGGATCACCTGTCTGCTCATGATTGACAGTGGAGTTTTATAGTGTCGAGTTGCCAGCCCGGCACCCAACCTTCCAACCTTCCACAGAAGGCACACACACGCACTCACGCCTAGGGCCAATTTAGAGTGTCCAATCCACCTACAGCATGTCTTTGGGATGTGGGAGGAAACTGGAGCGCCCGGAGGAAACTCACGTGACCACAAGGAGGACATGCAGACTCCGCACAAAAGGCACCCCAGCCGAGGATCTAAAAAAGATTTGTTGTTTACAGTTCATCAACAGAAATACACTAGTATTGTTAATAATGCTGACAAGCAGGTTGACAAGATGAGGGAAAGAAAGCCGGAAAAGTTAGATAGAGATGCCTGAGAATATTGGGACAATGTAGCATATGTGCTTACCAACAATTCACATAGGAGGAATAACAACAGTTCATTAGATGTACAGGACACAGTAATCAATTACAATTATAGTAATGGAGGAGCCTCCAATAATGGGGACAATCATTTTGAATATGGCCCAGGAGGCAATGGTTCTGGATACATGGACTCTGGAATTCTTTGTACTCTGACCCTTTAGATCCCTCCCAGAAGATTAGAAAGAATTGCAAATCGAGTCAGCAATGGGGAGGGGAGACACAGGGCATTTCACTAGGACAGAGTACATCAAAATTTCCACAGGCATTACAACAAATGGAGAGATCATGGCGGGAGGACAAGAGATTAACTAACACAGATTTAAATATTACTGCCGACTACAATGGTCTTATGTTAACACTCAGACATTTCAACATTTTTAATTATAGTTCTGTGGATATTAATGTATCTCATTTTACTTTGTTTATGAAGGGATTCACTTTTATTCGAAGCAAAAAACAAACATGGTAGATGTTTTAATTGAACTTAAGTTATCTACTAAGAAATTAAACTTAGCTGTTCACTTCAGTAGTAAAGGTGGTCCTAACAACAATGTATTTAAAAAAAAAATGTAATTTTATTCCACCTAGTCATCCTCTTATTATTGCTTTTGAAAAGGCTTGTGAACACGATTTAAACAAACTTTTTCTAACTTATTTCCCTAAACATTATAAAAATTTGAGTTATAAGGAACTGGGAATATTAAATTATTTAAGGAATATTAGAGATATATGTATAATGAAACCAGATGAAGGAGGTGAAGTGGTAATTTTGACACCATTGATTACACCAGTCAGATGCTTGAGATCTCGCAAGATGACAGCACTTATGAGTTGGTGTCAGGTAATGAGGTTAACATTGCTTACAAAAGTATTGATTTATTTTTGGAATACTGTTTTCTTCAAGGGTTAATTAATAAAAACCTTTGATTTTTTTACTTAATAAAACCCCTGTGACACCCACAATATTTGGATTCTTAAGATTCATAAGAATATTTTCAAACCATCTTTGAGACCTACAGTATCAGCACAGGGTGCTAAAACATAATCCTCTTGGAGTCTAAGTGGATAGAATTTTGAAACCCTGTTACAAGCTAGCAGTTCATATATTATGTGACTTGTGGGACTTTCTAGGTAGAATTATAGAAGAGTTATGGAGGGATGACTTATATTTATTAACAGTAGATATAGGGGAGTTACTTACCTGTATACCTAAGATCAAAGGTCTTAAACTGTTCAATGATGCACTCATACAGTGTGATTTTTTTAACACAAAGAGATATTTCTTTGCTTATGAACTTGATGGATATAATTCTATCAAATAATTTTATCATTTTTGAAGGTGAACTATATACAGTAAGAAGATTAAAGGAGTTGCTCTGGAGCTTCCTGTGCACCTTGTTTTGGAATTTGGTTATGTGAGCATGGGAACCGAAATATGTTTTCCCCTTCCAGTTCAATCCATTGTGTAAGACGTATCTGAGATTTTTGGATGATCTTTTTATTATCTGGTAAGGTACTGTTGAACAATTGAATCAATGTATAGAGTATTTGAATCACATAACTTCAACTCCTTTTCTAAAATTCACCTATTCTTATCACACAGAGTGTATAAAATATTTAGATACAACTATCTAGAAAGGGCAGTCAGGCTTTGAATCCAGTATATTCAGGAAACCCACTTATTCAAATGCATATTTATTTTTTTTGCAGTTCTCATCCCTACCACCTCAAACAATTTAGTTAGGGGTCAGTTTATTCAAATGGCCAGAATGACCTCCCACAAGGATAGACTGGAGGAAGAATTTGATAAAACTGGAACATATGTTTTTAGAGCGATGTTATCCACCACCTATGGTTAAACAGCTAAGATTAGAAATATACAATGGATGGGATGATAAATATACACCCCTATTAGGACGTGACCCAGTGACATATGATAATATATTGAACACATCTGGTGTTAATGGACATGAAGACCAGGGGAATTTTAATTGATTTGAGTGAACCCTGATTTTACCTTACAGTGTAGGTTCTGAGAAGGGAAAATAACTTATTAGTAGGAAGTGGATGATGTTCAGAAGTAACCAATAATTATTCAGGATCTTAGGGGAATCCCTGAATTTTGTTTGTAGAGCAACAGCTAGTTTTAAGAAATTATTTGACACCAACAGTAGACAGGCAGGAAGTATCAACAACAAAGGTACCCAACTTTGTGGTAGATGTTGGCAATGTGAGTTTATTATTCAGGAACATGAAATATTTTTAAATGACTTGCACAGTCACCATTTTATTTTATCTTATGGAAATTGCAATACTAGTGGATTAGTGCATATAGTCAGATATGATTCATGTCCAGCATTTTACATTGGTAAGACCGAAAGGACCCTTATAGGTTCATAGGTTGATACTAGGCTATCTGCCCTAGGGCATTGTTAGAAAAATCTATACATGCTGCTTAGAAAAATATATTTACATACATGCTGCTTAGAAAAATATATTTACAATGTGTGCTGCTTAGGAAGATGTGTATTTAAACATTCAAACACATATAAGTTGTGTGATCAAATATATAGAGAAATGTGTGCCTTAGTTAGGAATAAATGTACTTAAATCCATAATAGAGAACAAAGTTTATGTAATGCATTTAATTCTGTAATAGTAGAAATAAACTTGCATATTATTTGAAGCACAAGCTGCAGTGTAATCAGAAATTTGACCTTGGCAGCTTGCACACAGCCTGGCTCATGTCTTTCAAGTAAAGATTATTTTGCAAAGTTAGAAAATAATAAATCTGTTCGCATGTGTGTCCTCTTTCCTGCCTCCACCAGGAGAGTAGCCTTGTGCACACTATCTCTGATAGTGCGCAGCTGGGAACGAGGAAGACAAAGAAAGGCATTAAGGAAGACATACATCTATTGTATTGAACTAATCAGAGAACCTTGAATTGGCTACATCCTCAGGAGGTCATCGTGACTGACCAGGTGTTTGCAAGGCTGTAATATTCTCATGGGAAAAAGACTTTTTGAAAACACAAATTCAGCACTTTTACTAAGTTACTATGATGTAAAGACCCTGTCACTGACCACGTCAGTGAGGTGGGCAAAAGCTGATTGTAAATGCTATAAAATGGCAAACACTGTACGAATAAACTAGTCAAAATTCTATACAACTTTGTGTATGGTTTTGCCTCCTAATGTACATTAGAGAATAAGATATCTGAGTTTTCCTGCATTATTGTTTGTTATTGATTGACATTGTTTTTGAATAACTCAATGATTTTACAGTCCGATTCTAACAAATTTATTTAACATTTTGGTCCTAATCGTGCCGGAATTCCCTTGGTAAGCTGCAGGTCACAGAGTGCATAAGTGCTAATAAATCACGAGGAGAAGCTGCCGAAAAGAATGGTTCTTCTTAAAGTGAAAAGACCTCCGACTGAATTGTTGTATGTAAAGAGGCTGTCCACTTTCTGATCTGTGGCTGAAAAGCGGAAGACTGGGCCCCAAGGAGAAACAATAAGAGCAGGAGGCTCAGGTAAGAAGAATTTCCCTCTTTGTCTTTGTTTTAGATCAGGGACCAGGTTACACTGTGCTATTGCTAAGGTTTGTGATAGCAGGGAGAGAGAGTCAAGTATTGTATCTTGAGTCATAGATCAGGGAATAACAAAGCAAAGTAAACAGTCATTCTAGACACTACTGTGGATATGGGGAAATAAGATACCACGTGGTACAAGAGAAGGGTTACGTAACAGTCTTTTTAAGACATGGGAAATCAGTGCACTAAGAGATCACGAGATCCGCCCCTAACGGATAATGTGAAGCATATGCAATTACAGTAAGCAAATAATGTGAGATATTTTGCAAAATGTGTTAACAACTATAAATTTGATAGTAAACTAGATAAACTTTCACTAGTTAAACTCCTTAAACAAGTTTTAATCTGATGCAGGGCGTCAGGCAAAAAAAAAACAGAAGCTTAAAAATTCTGAAACATTTTTAGACAACAGAGTGAAAGGTCTAACAGACAGAATCTCTGAAAAATGAAAACTTAGAGCAGACTGGACTTGCATTAATTAATGCATACAGCAGGGAAATGAGACAGTAGATGGATATTATGCTAGATTATTAAAATGCTTAAAATAACAATTAAAAAAAATATATATACATTTTTAAAAGGTTGCATTGCCTCTGTTAGTAGTTTTATTACAAGGCATATGATAAATCACTGAACAAGCAGGCTGCAAGCCTTACTTGAGTATGCTAGACGTACTGAAAGACACCTTAATAGTAAAAAGAAAAAAGGGCACAAGTCTTCACTGTTGAAGACGGAGCTGAAGTATTTGTATTACAGTCAGGTAAAAGGGCATCTAGCTAGGGACTATAAACAAAATAAGAAAGCAATAACAGAAGATAAAGGAGATGTGGACTGACTATATAATAGTGATAATAACCAAAAATCATCAGGAAAGGTTAATAAACAAAAAGAAAATGTGAATGTAGTAGAGGGAATAGAGGAAGTACAAACAGATGTAAAGAATAAAAATGAAAATAAAATTTTAGATTTAGCATTGTTGAGCCTGGAGCTCTACCTAGCAAATACAAAACCAAAAGTCTGGTGGAGGGAGAAAAGGTCAAATTCCTGTGTGACTCAGGAGCGTCACGGACTTTGATACACCCCTCCAAGTTACCAAAACATTCTAAATCACCTAATTATATATTAGTAAAAGCAGCAAATAGACAGCTATACAGGGAACCACTTTCCCATAATATAGCAATAACTGACCCTGTTTCAGGTATGACTCAGAAAAGTAAAATTGTAGTTTCTGCAAAAATATCCAGTAAACTTACTGGGAAAAGACCTTGTGCAGATATTTGGCATAGCAGTAGTTCCTACCATGCAGGGTATGGAAGCACAAAGACAAATGAATGCTCTTGTGGTGTGATCAGAGGGTGAAGCCTATTATTGGTACAGCCAGGACCTAGTTATGATTGGTCCAGGGCAGTAACCAAAGAACTGATAAACGTAGCCATCAGTAAGGTACCCTCCCTTGACACTGATCAGCAGCACTTGTTACATTGTACTCCATACTACTGTAACACACCAGGACCTGATAAGAAATATAAGTAAAAATCCTGCTGACAAATTAATATTACAAACTTTATGCTGGGATACTGAGGGAAACAGTGTAGTAAGCTGTTCATTACCTCAGGAGTTCATGAGATTGTATAAGCCCAATAGACTGCCACATGTCAGCTTGACAAAAAACAAAAGTGTTAAATGGGCAGACTTAGAAAAAAAGGTAACAAAATGGGAAAACAGACTGATTTAAAAATGTCAGGACAAGGAATATAAAAACAAAACTGAATTGGTTGACACAGACACATACAGCTGTACACTTGCAATCTAGTAAGGACAGCTGATTAGCATTTTTATTAAAAGAAAAAGAAAAGGCCTTGTGTAAAATTCCAACAACTCTGTGGTCAACAGACAAGTTAAATGTAGGGCTTATTCAAGCAGCAGGACCAGTTACAATTACCCCAAAGTCAGCTTTTAGACCACAAAAAAAACCAATACATTTTGGGAAAGAATGCAAAAGTAAAAATTAAGCCTATAATAAGCAGCATTACTCAAAAAAGGAGTACTGGTAGAATCTCCTGATTCACCATGTGATACACCCCTATTTCCTGTTAAAGAAAGCGAACGGGGAATGGCAGATGGTACAAGATTTATAAGCTGTAAATAATGCAGTAATACCTAAAGCACCCACGGTGCCAGACCCACATACCTTGTTAAATGATTTAAAGCCACAACAAAAGTATTTTACTGTGGTAGATATAAGCAATGCTTTCTTTTCAATACCTATACATCCTGATAGTCAATATTGGTTTGCATTTACATTTCAGGGTAAAAGGTATACATATACTCGACTACCACAGGGATATTGTGAGAGCCCAATAATATTTGCACAAAAAATGGCTAGCAATCTGGCAGGGTCTACCCCACCAGAAAGTAGTTAAATTTTACTTTATGTAAATGACATCTTGCTAACAGCACCCAGCAGCAGTGCAGGGTGAATACAGTAGCATTGTTAAAATTTTTAGTAATACAAGGACACAAAGTAAACAAAAGTAAGTTACAAACTTTGGGAAAAAAAAACACAGGTTAGATACCTGGGATATGTGATATTCAATAAAGATAAAATACTAGATAAGGGGAAAGAAAAAAGGGAAAAAAAAAACAGCAATTTTGCAAGCACCCAAACCAACAACTAAAAAAGAAATGATGTCTTTTCTTAGGTACAACTAATTTTTGTTGGAACTGGGTACCAAATTATTTTACAATGGAAAACAAAAGCAGAAATGGCTTTCTGCAGGTTAAAGCAGTTAATAGCTTCTTCATTAGTTTTAAGACTTCCAAGTTATCACAAACGTTTTTTTTTTTTAGACCATAGATTGTAAGCAATGGTACATGACATCAGTATTAAAGCAACAACATGGGGATAAGCAATGCCCCATAGCTTACTATTCATTACAGTTAGACCCAGTGGTGCAATCTTTGCCTCACTGTGTACAAGCAGTAGTTGCAGCAGCAATGGCAGTACAGGCTTCAGCCTCAATGGTGTTATTCCACCCTCTCACATTGAGAATGCCTCATGCAGTTGCAATAATTCTGCCACAAGAAAAAGTTGCATACCTTTCTCCTGCTAGACATCTTTCATGTATGACCATACTGCTGAGTCAACCTCATATAAACAGTTAGCTTTACCTAGACAAGATCTTACAGATATGCCCTTGAATAATGCTGAGGTGACATATTACGTGAATGGCTCATGCAGAAGGGGTCCTACAGGGAAAAATCTGGTGGGGTATGCAGTAGTTACAGACACTAAAAATTTAGAAGCACAAACTTTGCCACACAACTTGTATGCTCAAGCAGCAGAACTGGTAATCTTGACAAAAGCATGTATTTTAGTAAAAGGCAAAAAAAGTAAACATATATACTGATAATCAGTATGCTTTTTCTACAGTGCATGTGTTTGCACAATAATAAAGAAAATAGAGGAATGATTACATCCAGTGAAAAACCTATTAATCATGCGCAATTTATTTTGGAGCTATTAGAATCTATTCAGTTGCCTACCAAAGTAGCTATTTGTAAATGTGTAGCTCATACAAAACAACAGGATAAGATTTCAAAAGGTAATGCACGAGCTGATGCAGCTGCAAAGCAAGCAGCCTCAGACTCAGGAACTTTATTTTTTTTAATGAAAAATTACAGCCCTTTGAGATTTTAGATTTAAACATGTTAAAAACAATGCAAATGCTTACTACAACAGCAAAAAAAACAAAACTGGGTAAAACAAGGTGCAATTTTTAAAAATGGACTGTACATTTCCAAAGAAAAAAAAACAATATTACCGTCTAATTTATTTAGAGATGCAGCTTTGTTGAGCCATGGGCAGAGCCATGTCTCAACAGGGGGGATGGTACAGTTAGTAAATAAAATATTCCAAACATATGGATACATAAATTATACAATAAAATTTTGTGCAGCTTGTCATACTTGTAACAAAGCACCATGCACAAGGAGCATTTAAAAACAAGCAAGGGAGTTTCCCTACACCACCATATCCATTCCATACTATTTGTATGGACTTCATAGAGTTGAATAAATGTGAAGGAAAAAATACTGTTTAGTGATCATAGATATGTTTTCAAAATGGGTAGAAGCTTTTCCTTAAGGAATCACTGTGCTTACCACCCACAGTCAGCAGGACTGGTGGAGAGGTACAATGGGATTTTAAAAAAACAAGTTAAGAAAAGTTGATGAGTAAGACTCAGAAGAATTGGATTTGCTGTTTACCTCTAGCATTGCTGAGCATGAAAACAGTAACAAATGTAAAGGGTTTGATCCCCTTTAAAGTAGTATTTGGAAGGGCATATTATGTGCCTCAGTAAAAAGCTCTCATGCCTGCAGGGCTGGAGGCTGACAGTTCACTAGCTAATTAAATAAAGAAACTGTTATGAATAAATCTGTTTTGCAGTTTAACTCTTTTTCAGACAAAAGAACTTTCAGCTGAATAAAAACTTTGTGACTGATACACAAGGGCAAAATGGCCAAGAGTAAAGAAGACAAAAAGCAGAGCAACCCAAGAACTATTGCATAATTATTTTAACTATGTATTTGTTAACTATAAGTGTGACAATTTTTCTCTTATTGTGGTTTTTCCTGCACTCAACCACACAAGTGAAAGTGAGAAGACGTGATGAACTGTTTATAGACTGGCATCCAAACTTTAACACGTACCTGGCCATGAAGCAAGTGTATACAGAAACTATGCACATTTCAGATTGCTGAGTTTGTACAGCTATACCAACAACATATAATAGACTTTAAGGTCCTCTGTCCCTCTGGGGATAAAATAAGACTTTGGAAAGTTTTTTATACAGAAACTGTGAGATCACAGGACAAAATTGCTTTATTTATACCTGTTCACACAAAAAGGAGTTGTATGTCTCTACAAAGTAATACCCTCCAGGTGGGCTGGAGTAATGGTAATATAACAATGTCTTATAAATGTTACATTAAAGTCAAAAGTGGGGTACTGTTTGTAATACCAACCATGATTCATATCTGAGTTCAATGAAAACTACATTAAATGCAGTATGTGACAATCCAGTCTTAACTAAGCAATTGTCTATTAAGAATGAAAAATGTTTCATGCAGGGATAACACGTATCAGTACCAAAGTAATGATTTTATTTGTGGGAAAAAGGCATATAAATGGTTACCTGAGAATTGGTCCGGCAGTTGTTTTTTTGGGTTATCTGGTTTCAGCAATAAGACATACTGCAGAATTACCTTTGGGTAAAATACGAAACGTAAGAAAAACAGCTCGAGAATCTGAAGGTCCAGTGAGAAAAAAAACCTGTGAATCCAGTTGGTAAAATCGAAGCTGGTTGAAAAGGCCATAATTCAGTGAAAGACAAAAGTAAATTGACTCATATGAACTTGGGCAACAGTGTTATATCCAGGGCAGGAATGCCACCAGCCTATGGAGCAGTCAAATCGATCTGGGAGCTGAGGAAGCTGTCAAAAAGTCATGAGCAATGCAACTTTTTCCACCCTAGAATTGGTGACTAATGAACTGAATGCAATAAAAACTGTTGTGCTACAAAATCGAATGGCTCTTTACTTCACCCTAGCGGCAAGAGGTGGTACACGAAGAAGAATGCTGTGCGTACATTCCAGACAACCAACATGAAATCAATGACCACCTAGAGGTAATTCAGCAAGTATCAGCAATGACTAAACCAGGCCCAAACCCACTGACGGACTTTTTCCAGAATCTGTTTGGGGGGGTGGGGTTCCATCCTATTAAACATTTAATTGCTATTTGTGTGGGTATACTCCTAATAGGAGCATGTGTTTACTGTGAAATTCCCTGCATGAAAAGATTAATCAAAAATTTGTTGATATATCTGCTACTGAAACTTTTTACCAAAGTGTTGAAATTAAAAGATTAATTTCAAATGATGCTTTTTCTGAAATATAAAACCAATGACTTACTTAGCTGAAAGCCCTTGAAAGGAAAGGCTGAGGAATGAAATAATATTGTTTATGTTTTAAACAGAATAAAATGCATTAACAGGAGGGAGAATGTTAGAAAAATCTATACATGCTGCTTAGAAAAATATATTTACATACATGCTGCTTAGAAAAATATATTTACAATGTGTGCTGCTTAGGAAGATGTGTATTTAAACATTCAAACACATATAAGTTGTGTGATCAAATATATAGAGAAATGTGTGCCTTAGTTAGGAATAAATGTACTTAAATCCATAATAGAGAACAAAGTTTATGTAATGCATTTAATTCTGTAATAGTAGAAATAAACTTGCATATTATTTGAAGCACAAGCTGCAGTGTAATCAGAAATTTGACCTTGGCAGCTTGCACACAGCCTGGCTCATGTCTTTCAAGTAAAGATTATTTTGCAAAGTTAGAAAATAATAAATCTGTTCGCATGTGTGTCCTCTTTCCTGCCTCCACCAGGAGAGTAGCCTTGTGCACACTATCTCTGATAGTGCGCAGCTGGGAACGAGGAAGACAAAGAAAGGCATTAAGGAAGACATACATCTATTGTATTCGAACTAATCAGAGAACCTTGAATTGGCTACATCCTCAGGAGGTCATCGTGACTGACCAGGTGTTTGCAAGGCTGTAATATTCTCATGGGAAAAAGACTTTTTGAAAAACACAAATTCAGCACTTTTTACTAAGTTACTATGATGTAAAGACCCTGTCACTGACCACGTCAGTGAGGTGGGCAAAAGCTGATTGTAAATGCTATAAAATGGCAAACACTGTACGAATAAACTAGTCAAAATTCTATACAACTTTGTGTATGGTTTTTTGCCTCCTAATGTACATTAGAGAATAAGATATCTGAGTTTTCCTGCATTATTGTTTGTTATTGATTGACATTGTTTTTGAATAACTCAATGATTTTTACAGTCCGATTCTAACAAATTTATTTAACAGGCATTTATAAGCCTAGCCAGAGTGTGTTTGGCTTTTGCCACCCTTTTAGATTAGTTGACTGTGCCTCTGTATAGTAGGTCACAGAAGATAGCCCTTTTGAGGTTAGTTTACTGTGCCTCTGTCTAGTAGGGACACAGAAGAGATCCCAGGGGTAAACCTATGATCTCCCATCCACTCGTCAAGATTTCTCTTGAAGAGGGTCATTGAGGGACTCTGCCTAACATGGATTGGGATTTAGTTCCAGAGTGAGGGGAGCCTCTGGGATATGAATCTGTTCCTCCAGCATGTCCTATTTATTTCTGTGCTGAGGTTTAAGTCCCTGGAGCGTGTAGCTCTAAGGGATTTGGATTTCCAGAGGTGGAGCATGTCCATTAATTCTGGGTTGGACATGGCTTTATACATCAGGCACAGATCGCCTCTGAGTTGGCGGTAAGCAACTGAGTAGAGCTGGAGTTTCTTTAGCCTAACTGCGTAGGGCATCTGTTTGAGTCCCTTGATCCTCTTGGTGAGGTACTTTTGGGGTCTTTACAGTTGCTGCAGGTGTCGGGTAAGGTATATCCCAAATGGGGCATTGTATTCAATTATGGGCCTGATGAGTGATGAGTAGAGGGGCACAATGACCTCTGTTGATCTAGATGTGAACCCTTTCGTGATAAGGTGGGCTATATAGAAGGTTTTTCTAACCACTTTGGCAACGTGATTGTCAAAGGAGAGATTGCTATCTACTTGGGTCGCCAGATCCCTAATTACTTCTTACGTACTTTATGGATTACCACCTATGTGGTAATTTGTGGGCACTTTGTTTTTCCCAAAGGGGATGACTATGCACTTTTTGGCATTTAGCTTTAGGCCATGGCTCTGGCACCAGTTATCCATCTCTGTGAGACTCTTTTGGAGGATGCTTGTGTCAGTCGGCGAGTCGATTATGGCACTCAGTTTGCAGTCATCTGCGAACTTAGTCAGCCATAGTCCTCCCATGTTTGCCTGTACCTCAGAGAAATATATACCGAACAAGAGAGATCCCAGGACTGAGCCGTGTGGGACGCCACTTGTAACTGGTTTAGAGTCTGACATGGCACCTGCAATTCTGACCATGTGGGTTCTATCCCTGAGCCAGTTTGCAACCCATCTTGTGACATAGGGGTTGATATTTAAGCTGGTGAGCTTATTTATGATGCCCGAGTGGGGTATTGTGTCAAAGGCTTTAGCGAGATCCAGGTAGGCTGTGTGGACTACCTTCCCTTCAAATATGGCCTTGGTGACTGTTTCAAAGAAGTCGACCAGGTTCAAGAGGCAAGATCTGCCCTTAACAAAGCCGAATTGGGTAGGATCCAGTGTTTGGAGGTTCCCAATGTCTTTGTTTATGAGTTTCATGATGATATGCTCCATAGCTTTGCAGACCAGGCTAGTCAGGCTTATAGGGCGATAGTTTCCGGGGTCCGTTGTGGCACCACCTTTGTGGAGTGGGACCACTGTTGCTGTACGCCATTCCTTGGGTACATATCCTGTAGTAAGGCTGAGATTGAACAGTGACTTTATGTGAAGGTTCAGTTCTTCTTGGAGTTCGTGTAAGACGCAGCCCGGGACACCATCCAGTCCCATTGATGCTGTGTTTTTTGCTTTGGAGAGGGCAGCTCTCACCTGTGCATCTGTGATGTCAGGGAGGCTACACTCTGTTGGGATAGACATTTGCTCTTTTGGGGGGGAAGTGGGGGAGAAGTTTTCACTGAACCTGTCTGCCAGGATGTTGGCAATGTCTGTGGGTTCAGTGTATTTTTTGTCATTTTGAACTAACTCAGAGCATATCTGGGAGTTGCCACCCAGGTTCCTGACATAACTAAAGAAGGCCTTGTGATTATCTTTAGCATCTTGTGCAGTTTTTCTTTCGAAGCTGGTCTTAGATGATTTTATGAGGGATCGTAGTTTCTTGCTAGTACTGATCAGAGATGCCTTCCCTTTTTGGGATTTTGCTCTATCATGTAGTAGCTTCCTCCTTCTGTTGTATAACTTATTAATGGCTGGGGTCCACCAGACAGGTCTCCTGGCTTTGGAGGAATGAGTCTTCATTTTATTTGGGATAGCACAATCCATGCATTCCTGTAGGTGTCCATAGAAAGCGTTTATAAAGGATTCTGCGGTTTGGGCCGTATTTTCCATTGGCCCGGGGGCTTTGAAGGATTCCACCTCAGTTTTGAGAAGTGTGAAGTTTGCTTTTGAGAAGTTCTTCACCGTGGTTTCCTTGGCTGGGGTTGGGGACGGGATATGGATGTCCAGTGAGATTAATTTATGGTCATATCTTACCAATGAGGGGTATACCTCTAGTATGGAACATAGAGTCCCCATGTTGGTGATGATCAGGTCCAATATGTTTTCCCCTGTTGTGGGAGTGGTGACCAGTTGTTCTATAGCATTTGAGTTTATAAATTCTAGGAACCATTGGGCGAGGGTGTTGGGGCTTGAGTAGTGCTCCCAGTCTATGTTTGGGTAGTTGAAGTCACCCAATATAATGGTGTTTGGAGAGACCTTCATATTCTCCAGTGTTCTCAGGAAAGCCGAGTGGGGTTCCTGAGTTTGAGAGGGTGGTCTGTAGCAGGCTACAAACTGAAAGGCAGTTTTTCCCACTGTTAGTTGCACATGGATGGTCTCCAATGCTTCATGCAGTGCCACTAACCTGGAGGTGTGGGTATCTTTGATGAATATGGATACTCTCCCTCCTTTTGTGGTTCGGTCCGAGTTTTGGGGCTGAAAAGCATGGTATGAGGTATAACCTGGTAGTGCTGGGGTGCTCTTGGGAGCCTTGAACCAGGTTTTTGTTACTGCACAGATATCGATATTCTCCATACTGAGGAGAGCCTTGAGTGCATGCATCTTGAGGTTTAGACTTCTGGCATTGAGCAGCATTACCCTTAGTTTCTTTTTCTTTGTGTTGTCTATGGAGGTGGGTTTGTCTTTTGAGCCTTGCCTAAAAAGGCACTATGGGGGTGGCAAGAGTCTTAGCCAGTATTCGAAAGCCCAGGGGTGACAGATGCAAGCCGTCCCTAGCAAAGCAACGTGGCTTGTCGAGCATGTCATCCCAGGCTGACAGACACTGGATCCCCTTTGAATGACACCAATACATTAGCCAATTGTTAAAATTGATCATTTTGTCTTTATACTGTGGCATCATTCTTGGTGAGGGTAAGATGCTACTCAAGGTCAGGGTCATACCGGCCTGGGCTACATGATCAGAGAGCTCCTCTATGTCTCTTTTCATGTAGTCCAGGGAGGTACGTCTCAGGTCATTCACACCAGCATGGACAATGAAGGAGTCATATTTGTACTTGCTTTGGAATGACCTGAGTGCTTGTGTTATGTGGCGGATCCTGGCACCCGACAGGCAGCTTACAGTGACCATCTCCTTGTTCAGCCTGGTGAGTGGGACGTCAGTGTGTCTGACAATAGAGTCACCTATTACAAGTGTATTAAGTGTGTTGTTTAGCCTTAAGGGCTGTGACTGTGTGGCACACTGACTTTGTAAACTATGTGATATGTGGGTATTGTTGTGGGGTAGCGGTTGCTTGGATGTCTGCTTTGGAGGTCTCTGCTGCTTGGGCATATTTTTATTTAGAGCGTCCGAGTATGTTTTTGTGTGTTTATGTGTTTGGTTTTCTGTTGCGATAGGTCTATGTGAGACTGGATTTGTGGTGTGTGTGGTTACCTTCTCCTCCTGACTGACTGCGCCAGTATTGGGTTGAGAGAGCTCAGCCTCCAGTTTGTTTATATAGTTGCATCTCTCACATATATTTGAGCTTATTGGGAGGAGGAGAGGGTGGTCTGTGTACATAAGGCAGTTGTAACATTGCCTCAAGATTCCCAGATCCACCAGCTGGACTGGAGAGTAAACCCGAAACTGACTTTTGGACATGCCAGAATAGTATAAGGAACTACTTTTTGACTGATCAAAAAGGACCAATAGGGAGCCAAGTACTTAGTTTATTAGTGCTTACTTATAAGATTACTTATACGAGCAACTGCAGGGCTTTAGAATGAAAATAGAGTGCTTACATTGAGATTTAGAACAGTTCTAAGGGAAAAAGTGAAGAGCAGACTTTGTGGAGCCGGGAATAGTTTAAACCCTTTTAAGCGGCGCTGCCCGATGTTGCGCTATGTGCAAAATCGTGCAAAACCACACAAATGTGGGTTCTAAAGCAGGGAAACTGAAAGAGATATGAACTGACCCAGAGCTGCCAATAAGCTACTAGTTTCAGGGCTGAGACCACTCCTCCAGGGACAGATAGGCTGCTCAAAGCTCCCCACTCTCACTGGTGAACAGAGAAGCTTCCTCCTATCCAAGTAAGGATATGGGCAACACAGGAAACTATACCACAGTCCGGAATTCAGCAAAACCTGAAATCTGGACTAATCTAGTTCAGCAAAGGCGGGAAAAGAGAATTTTTTTTTTCAGGAAACAGCAGAAAAACACACAGAAAACAGTGTAAATGCTATAAACAGGCTAGCGCACTTTGATGTGTAGCCTACAACAGTTATACAGTACAAAAATGACTTAAATTGATATAAAACAAGTGCAAAAACTGTAAAAAGCAGAAGGCAAATGCAATTTAAACTTTTTAAAGCACAGATCAGTTAGAAATTCGCTTTTTAGGAGGGAAAAGGCAGTCGGAGCAAAAAAAAAAAAACAGAGAAAAAATATTTAAATCTGGAAAAGTCTCTCTTTGGGTTCTCTGTTGCCTATATCACTCTGCTGGACACCACGAGGAGCTGTGCGGAGTTGTATACTGGCGCAAACCGCGCAAATGTGGGTTTTAAAGCAGGGAAACTGAAAGAGATAGGAATTGACCCAAAATGGCCAATAAGCTACTAGTTTCAGGGCTGAGACCACTCCTCCAGGGACAGATAGGCTGCTCAAAGCTCCCCACTCTCACTGGTAAACAGAGAAGCTTCCTCCTATCCAAGTAAGGATATGGGCAACACAGGAAACTGTACCACAGTCCGGAATTCAGCAAAACCTGAAATCTGGACTAATCTAGTTCAGCAAAGGCGGGAAAAGAGTTTTTTTTTTTTAAAAAAGAGGATTTATGAACACTGGTATGGTGTCACAAAGCTAACACTAATTGTGCACTTTATAAACATTCTAGTTGTGTGAATTTCAAAAAGTTCCACTTTGGGTTTTGGAAGTAGTACCCCATGATCCTTGGATAGGTACTTGGGAGACTAAGCTGGAATACAGAGGGCGTCACTGGCAGTTGAGGTTAAATGTAATTGTTTTTCCTGGTAACAATGACACCACTTCAAACTTGACAGTTTTAAAATTAAGAAATGCTAAGCTCTGAACACTGAGGGAGTTTATAGTTTTCAGAATAAGGTTTATATACACTATTTTATATCATCTGCATGTTGAAATATTTTTTAATATTAGGATTCTTTATATTTTTTACACTCAATATTAAAATATGTGTTATTTTTAAACCATTGTTTCACTTGAAAACAATAATTGTTGTATGGATTTTATCAGTAGTATCGCTATGTGTGGGGTTTTGATAAACTGATTAGTTGATAGTTTTAAGACAGGGTCTATATTAGATCAGCGAATGCTTAAAAAAGCAAACGCTGATTGATCGACCTTATGTAAGTGAAAGCTTGCAATCTCGAACTGTCAGATCAGCGATTTTTTTCCTAGGGAAAAAAATCGCTGATCCAAAACACATACACACAACACAAGCACACCAAACAAACAGAAATCCACACACATGCACCTAAAATCTGACACCTAACCCTACACTAAACTATGCACACACCACTAACTATCCACTTACCTTAACCCAAACCCTAACCCTAAGGTCCGTCACTATCGCACACTCACCTCACCCGCTCCCTAATCCTAACTCACCTAAACCCACCCTAACCCTCACGTCCACACAATTTCACACATACCTAACCTGAGCCCTAATCCTAACTCACCTAACCCACCCTAAAACTCACATCTACAAAATCGCACACTTACCTGAATCTGATCCATAACTTTCCACCACAGCACTGAAAATACCAAAGCAACAGAAACGGACAACCAAATTCTTTCCCTAGGAAAAAATTTGGGTTTCTGTTGCTTCGATATTTTGAACATTTGCTAAAATAAGGTCGATCAATCAGTGTTTGCTTGTTTAAGTATTCGCTGATTTAATATAGACCCTCAAGACAGCTTTTTAAAGTGTGAGAACTTAGTGTGAGGATATCAGATACTGTTATCTCTGCTAACATGTCTGGTTGCAGTTTTGTAAATACTTGAAAGTAATTATAAATTTTCCCTGCATTATATATGCTAGCATGACTAGCTATAATTTTGTAAATAAGTTTATGTTTTTTGATTATTACTTTAGTTTATGTAAAATGTTAGAATCAAACAGTGCTTTTTCTGGCTGATGAAATGTATATGTTTATTAAAAAAAGAATTCTGAATGCAGGTTGTGCCAGTCAGCTGATCTGGAGGTGATGTCATCATGTGCCAGAGCTCCAAGAACTGGAATCTCCACAGCAGGTGTTTTTGTTTACTTTACAAAAGTCTGAAATGAAAAAGTAGAATTTTCATAACAGCTTTCTGTGACTTTTAAAAGATTTTGCTATAAAAGCAGGTGCTAAGTCAGTTAAGCTCAGTTGTGTCAGTTGTTCAGTAAACAGTGGTTATTTTCCAGATCAGCATTTATCACTCAGAGTTTTTCAGAGCTCTCAGCAGAAATAATAGAATTTGCTATTATAGTTGCTGAGGACTAGAAAACAGCCTGTAGACTGGACATATATTCTTGTTTTGCTTGCAGAAGTAAGAGTATCATCTTGCCTTGCTCACTTAATTAGATTAGACAGGGACAGTTAATCTTTATACAGTTAGGAAGTTACAGTTAGTTAGTTAGTTAGAGATTTTCTTTAATCAGTGTGAAACCTATCCTTCAGTGTTATTTTCATAATTCCTGTGTATGAAACTCTGTGGCTTACTGAAATCAGTTATTCAGTGTGTTTATGTTTTAAATCATTTTTATTTATTAAATAATTTACTACCTTTTATTGTGGCTGGTTATTGAGAAAGTACTTTTAGTAACCTCAGAGTGTTTATGCTGAAAAGCCCTACTGTGTAGATTTACATGCTATCATATATATGTGTATATACACACACACACACACACACACACATATATATATATATATATATATATATATATATATATATGGGTCCCCTTCACATGGTCGACATTTCAGAATGTTGAAGACCATATGGCCGAGATCACATGATCGACATTCGAAATGTCGACCATGCGGAACCGATATCTCCTTACAGTGTGGAATGGAAAGATTTCCATCTTCCGCACTGTCGTACGATCTCGGAGTTGGTATATTTAAGTTTTGGGTGTGTGAGGGGTGTACGGGGCATAGCCCCCTTACTAGCAGCATGAAGATAAGTTTTTGTTGGTTTTTTTTTTTTTTTATTCAATGGTCGACATTTCAAATGTCGATCATATGGTCTTGGCCACATGGTCTTCGACATTCTGAAATGTTACCATATAAAGAAGATCCATATATATATATATATATATATATATATATATATATATATATATATATATATATATAATCGAACACCCCTTTTGAAAGGTATCAGGGTATTTTCATTGGTGACAGCTGTTGCTGTGTAATTTGGGTAAAATGACATAGCAGGTACATTTGTGCCAGTCTTTCCAAAGAGTGTTTGTATGAGTGAATATGAAATATCTACAAGTGAGTGTGTCAAATACCTAGAACTGGACATAGTGCTCTGCAGTGGTTAATGTGAAGACTCATTTGGGGACCTGGAGTGAAGCATAAATTCCAGTCCTAGGTTTGGAGCCCATTCCCAGTGTACACTTAGGGGAAATTGTTTGTTTCTATCTCTGCTTTCAGTGATGCTCCCTTACCGGAAACAGTGTTGAGGATTGAGGCTCCTTAGTTACTGCCCCGGCTTAACTGGGGTTGTCATACCTGGGGTCGTATTTTAATTCATTTTTACATACTTTATATATTTTTATACATTTTATTCACCTATAACATTTTATTCACTTTACTCACTAGCTCACCAATTTATTTTTTTTATGTAGAAGGCATTATGTCTAAGATAACATTAATTTTTTTTTATCATGCAACATTCATCTATTATTTAAATGAGGCAGAACACAGGGATGACCATTTTGTTTTGATGAAGTCCTGAGGGTATTCAGGATGAAAGTGCATGATAAAGGAGCATGCCACCTGTATGTACTAAATTGTATTTTTGTACACAATAAAGGAATTTCTTTACTTTTAGCTTGAATCTGTTTTTTAACTAGAGAAGCCTTACACATTTGCCCAGAAATGTAGTTTGTTGTTTCTAGTTTTGGCTTTGTGCCCCAGGATCTTTTTTCTTTTGTTTTTGATATCAGTATAGGAGTAGACAGAAATGTGGCCAGTCATGAACTTCATTTTGCACCATTCTGCACTCAAATAGATGAAATCAGTGTTAACCTTCCAACATGTTTCACACAGACTCAAAAATGACACGATCATTCTGGTCTTCTCCTAAAGAGAAGCCTTACACATTTGCCCAGAAATGTAGTTTGTTATTTCTAGTTTCTAGATCAGATGCTCAGGTAAGAGCCGCCCTCTCCAAAGCAAAAAACACAGCATCAATGGGACCAGACGGTGTCCCGGGCTGCGTCCTACATGAACTCCAAGAAGAGCTAAACCCAAACATAAAACTACTGTTCAATCTCAGCCTTACTACAGGATATGTACCCAAAGAGTGGCGTACAGCAACAGTGGTCCCTCTCCACAAAGGTGGTGCCTCAATGGATCCTGGAAACTATCGCCCCATAAGCCTGACTAGCTTGGTCTGCAAAGCTATGGAAAGGATCATCATGGACCTCATAAATAAAGATATTGGGGACCTACAGACACTGGATCCTACCCAGTTTGGCTTTGTTAAGGGCAGATCCTGCCTCTTAAACCTGGTTGATTTCTTTGAAACAGTCACCAAGGCTATTGATGTGGGGAAGGTGGTCCACACAGCCTACCTGGACCTCGCAAAAGCCTTCGATACAATACCCCACTCGGGCATTATAGATAAGCTCACCAGCTTAAATATAAACCCCTATGTCACTAGATGGGTTGCAAACTGGCTCAAGGACAGAACCCACATGGTTAGAATTGCTGGAGCCATGTCAGACTCCAAACCAGTTACAAGTGGCATCCCACAAGGCTCAGTCCTGGGACCTCTCTTGTTCGGTATATATTTCTCGGAGGTACAGGCCAACATGGAAGGACTGTGGCTGACCAAGTTCGCAGATGACTGCAAACTGGGCGCCATAATAGACTCTCCAGCTGACACAAGCATCCTCCAAAAGGGCCTCATCGAAACAGACAGCTGGTGCCAGAGCCATGGCCTCAAGCTAAATGCAAAAAGTGTGTAGTCATCCCCTTCGGCAAAAACAAAGTGCCCACAAATTACCACATAGGTGGTAATCCATTAAGTACAGAAGAAGTAATTAGGGACCTGGGGACCCAAGTTGATAGCAGTCTCTCATTTGACAACCATGTGGCCAAAGTGGTTAGAAAAACATTTTATATAGCCCACCTAATCATGAAGGGATTCACATCTAGATCAGGGGAGGTCATCGTGCCTCTTTACTCATCCCTCATCAGGCCCATAATTGAGTACAATGCCCCTTTTGGGATGTACCTTACAGACACCTGCAGCAACTGGAAAGACCCCAAACATACCTCACCAAGAGGATCAAAGGGCTCAAACAGATGCCATATGCTACCCGGTTAAAGAAACTCCAGCTCTATTCAGTGACATACCGCCTGTAAAGTGGTGATCTGTGCCTGACGTATAAAGCCATGTCCAACCCGGAATTAATGGACATGCTGCACCTCAGAAAGTCCAAATCCCATCGAGCTACGTGCTTGAGAGACTTGAACCTCAGCACTGAAATAAATAGGACATGCTGGAGGGACAGATTCATAACCCAGAGGCTCCCTTCACTCTGGAATAAAATCCCAGTGCAGGTTAGGCAGAGTCCCTCATTGACTCTCTTTAAGAGGAGTCTTGATGAGTGGATGGGAGATCATAGGTTTAACCCGGGTATCATTTCTGTGTCACTGTTAGACAGAGGCACAGTATACTAACCTCGAAAAAGGGCATAGCAAAATTAATTTAAAATGGGTGGCGAAAGCCAAACACATTCTGGCTAGGCTTATAAATGCCCTAGGGCAGATAGCCTAGTATGAACCTTTGAACCTATAAGACACTAAAATCAGGGTTACAATCTTTTTATCAAAGTCCAGTGGTGAATCCAGATTTGTCTGACCTACTGGCAAAATAAGGTCCTTGAATATTAGCCAGAAACTTGGTCTTCTCTGAAAATTCAAACATGTTATCCATAAAGTAGACTAGAACCACTGCAACGAGAATGTTCTTCTATGTTTTTTTATGTTCCCTGCATTCTTGCTGATTTGCAAGCTTTTTAGCCCTCAGTCCTTGAGGAAAGTTATAGCAAAAGAGCAGAATTTGCTAGAACTGTATAGAACTCATCATTGTCTTTTACTGCAACTGACACACACTGGTTTGAATTCCCCCATAGCATAAGGATGCTATGATTAAGACTGGTCCACTCCATCCTGTATCATGACTAAATGATCTGTAGACTCCTTTCTACAACCTTTGTTCATCAGACTCATGTCTTTACAAAAATGACCCCTACTAAAATCAGTGATTTGACTATTGTTTTCCATGACAATATGTAAATTATGGAATAACATTCTACTGTCATTGTGTCAGAGCCCTCTCACAATCCCTTTCAGAACTGACCTCCTTAACTATTTTCATGTATCCGAACCTGTAACCACAGCTCTGAATCATGATCTGCATTGTGGCGTGCTTTCTCACTCTGTTGTCTGCTAAGCCACATTGGTATATCATTTTTTTTTCATTTTCTCAGAGATCTGATTTTGTCATCTCCTACTAACATTTTACTAAACCAGCCTGAAAACCCAGGTTTATCATTTAGATTAGAGATGGAATCACTAATGTCATCAGGCCTTTCCTCCTTGGACTTAATGTTTGCTAGTATTAGGCAATTTTTTTTAATGCATGCCGATTTCATACTACCTAGGAGTTGTGGGCTTACAGTCTCTTCTGCATGTCTTACTCTGAGATTTGTTATACTTCATTCATGGTTTACATTGGTGTGAGCTGCAGTGCTTCTTATATTAGCTAATTCTGTTCTGCTGTTTGCAAAGCAAAAAATTATTTTTTGTTGAAAGTAGTATATTCAGTAATGGAGTAGCATTGTGTGTTTATAATAGTTTACTGCCATATACTGTATTTATTTCAGGTTTGCTGGGTCTACAACCTTTCCCCTGCTTTTTAAGACGCTATAGTGTAGATTGCAGACTCTCTTAAGGTGTCATTGATGTATGTTTCTGGCAACCATGGAATATGATGTAAGGGTGACTTATTTCCAGAAGACAGCACTCATTACTACCTAAGGTGACTTTAAATGTAGATTGTAGCGGCATTAGTGTATTTTTAAGGTTAAAAGTGAAAATGGTGATAACAAACTTCAGGACATTCAATGGAATATCTGTTAAACTGCAGCACTCATTCTAGGCTCAAGAAAGGCCGTCAGCTGATTTATGTCATATTTGCTTTTTTTACCTCTTTTATTTTGTTTTTGCTGTATTTGCTTTTGACAATCTGTTTTTATAATTAATGAGTGACTGACTGCTCATCTTATTTTTTTGTTTTGGTGGGGACGGGTGGTTAAGTAATGCATGGCATGCTAGCTGGAGGAATGTTTTTTGGCTAAAATCTATGCTAATGTTTCTATCATGATATTCTAAAATGTATCAATATGTTCAGTAAGGCGTGAATGGTAATTTTGCTTCCTTACATTTAGTAGGACTATATATGGGGAATAAAATCATGTACCTGATGATTAAACCATTCTTATCTTGTACATGGATGGCTCCATGAGTTGTTGTTGGCTATGATAGGTTGGTCAGTCAGATTGAGATGATGAAGTGTGTAACAGGTAATGGCATGAATGATGTTGTTAAGCCCATGGGATTCATCAAGTGCACCTTATTATCAGGTATGGTTATAAATGATGGCGGAATGGCTGCACCTTCTGTGTAGCTGAATACCTTGGTGTGGCACAGAAGTCTGTAACAATAATGTAACCACGTTAGTCTATGTGTATGTTCTTTAACAATGGAATGCATCTGTATGTGATTCATCTAAAGCAAAGAAACTTGAATGTACTGAGAAAGTGGAAGAAGGGAGTCAAATGAGGTAGGAGGGAACAGGAAGAGAGCAATGGAGAGGGTAGCTGTAATGGGGTGGCTAGATAACCAGGAGAGGGTAGTTGTGGATGGGGTACTGGTGTGAAGGCTTCAGTATATTGCAGTAACACAATGCTTGTTGGGGTGGGGGGGCTAGAATTTAAATTTGCTGCGAGTCCCCAAAATGTTAACACCAATCCTGATCACTAGCAAAATACTTAATATTGAATAAAGACTCACTTTGATGAAGAAAGACAAAAATGCAAATACTCAGCAATGCCAGCCAAAATACAGGCCAAGATGTTATCTACAAAAACTGGACGGAACAAATAGTAAATGTTCACTTCAGGTGGTGTCTCGGTCAGATATGTAAACAAGTCCTCTGACAGTGCAGAAATTAAATCACTAAATAAAACAGTTTTTAGTGCTCTTGTTAGTGACTTCTGGACTCGCTATACACATGCCTTTTGTGTTGCTCTTCACAAGTTATAGTTGGTACTGCCTACATTCTAGGCTGTAATGCCATCCAGTAACAGGAATACTGACAAAAATTCCAGCATCAAGGAGTTAAATCACAGTACTAATAGCATATCTACAAAGTCTTGCTGTAATATACAAGCCAATGAAAGTAATGATAAAGGGCAGAAATGAACCACAAAGAAGCCTGCTGAAATATGCACACGTGGGAGATTATAGCAATATATGATGCTAGCTAAAGCAACACACAAGTACTTAGATAAGAAAGGAGTGTATTATGTGTGCAGTGCAGATAGTACCGAATGATGTCATTCAGCTGTGGAATGTCTAAAGAATCATGCATCCTCTCCATACTATGAATCTATCCAGGCAACAACAAACCAACACAATAATAGCATGTGGAACAAGGAATAATGTAGTAGTAAAATGAAGCATGTAGCAATAAAAATACATAGTAGTCTAAATGAACTAAACAACCGTTACTGTCTCTATCAATTTAGAACAAATACATTTTTCAGCATTTGCAAGTGCATCTCAAACATGTGCTGTACATTTCCAACAGCGTTTTATGTATGTTGAGATCGATATGAATGTTGAATGATTTAGCTCTCAGAACTGGGTTTATAGAGTAGTTGCATATGGTGTACAAGCGTACTCTTCCACATCACCTACTCTGTCATATAGCACCCTTTTAAGTGCATTCCCATAATAAATGTGTGAGAAAGAGGCCAGATCAATGTAGAAGGACACATCTTCAATAGAGCTTATCAGGAGAAATACACTTCATACTACACTGGCCCTCTTCTCATTATGTCATAGTCATAGTCATATGTTTCATACAGAGCACAACATGCATCTCCAAGACCACCAGCTATGCCGTTTCTGGAAGGACTAAAGTAAGATAATGAGAGTGTATGTGATACACATATCCTGATGAGTGTTTACTACTCAAGGAAGAAGCTCTGTAATACAATAATATTGCTGTCCAAATAAGGAGAAACAACAATTTTGAAGACCATCTGACAGCAACACAGATATTATGGTGGCCAATACAGTATAAAAAATATAGTACTCATCTCCATACATATGTAAAATTATTTATTTACAGCAGAATGCGCTGCATGTGCACACAAGTGTAATGCTTCCAGCAATAAATACTCAATGACTATAAAACCTATCTGCTTCAGAACAAAGTAAATATGATGCTAGATAAAAGAACCAATGCATCACTTCCAGGCAACATGCATAAAACATGTAGTACACATGTATCATGCATGTACAGTGTAACAGCTGAATAAATCACACCGATGATCCTGCTTTCTACATGGAGATAAGAAACAGGTTCTCTAACAATGGCAAATAAAGGAAAACCCATAGACACCCACACTAGTAACATAGAATCATTACAGTTCAACTTTACACCATGGTATATGTATGTGTGTACACTGCAGTTGTCTGTATGATGTACTGATACTGTACAAGACATACAGTGTATGCCAGCAATAATATTACATTTATGCATAAAGTACATGTGAGTGCTGAACAGCTGGAGACAGCAGGTGTGTTACAGTGTAATGTGTGAAGACGTGTTCAGCTACAGCATAGCTACCATACTGTGTGCACATCTTTAAATGTAAAAAGCACAAGCTGCATGACACCTTAAAGCTAACACGTCTGCTGTCCATCACAACAAACTGTAACATGGTATGTCAGCTTCATGTTCAACAGCAGCCCATTCACAGACTACATGTCTGCACTGCAAACACTTCATACTACAAAGCGTCACATTAGTGCAACAGTGAGTAAACACTGTGCAAGTAAATGGATATAATGCTATGTTTCTAGTCGTTTACTGTGTGCCACTATTTATGCATTCAGCCTTGTCTGTTGGTGAATAGAGAATACAACAGTGAAGATCAGCATACATAGACTGTATCAGCTGTACAACAGTTATGAAGCCATACCAAGTACTAGTAATGCTAAGTTCATGAAGCCATACCAAATACTAGTAATGCTAAGTTCATTAAGCCATACCAAATACTAGTAATACTATGCTCATGAAGCCATACCAAATACTAGTAATACTATGTTCATGAAGCCATACCAAATATTAGTAATACTATGTTCATGAAGCCATACCAAATACTAGTAATAATATGTTCATGAAGCCATACCAAATAATAGTTATACTATGTTCATGAAGCCATAACAAGTACTAGTAATGCTAAGTTCATGAAGTCATACCAAATACTAGTAATACTATGTTCATGAAGCCATACCAAATACTAGTAATACTATGTTCATGAAGCCATACCAAATATTAGTAATACTATGTTCATGAAGCCATACCAAATACTAGTAATAATATGTTCATGAAGCCATACCAAATAATAGTAATACTATGTTCATGAAGCCATAACAAGTACTAGTAATGCTAAGTTCATGAAGTCATACCAAATACTAGTAATACTATGTTCATGAAGCCATACCAAATACTAGTAATGCTACGTTCATGAAGCCATACCAAATACTAGTAATACTATGTTCATGAAGCCATACCAAATACTAGTAATACTACTTTCATGAAGCCATCCCAAATACTAGTAATACTATGCTCATGAAGCCATACCAAGTAATAGTAATACTATGTTCATAAAGCCATACCAAGTACTAGCAATACTATGTTCATGAAGCCATACCAAATACTAGTAATACTACGTTCACCGTTGTATAGGCGCCATAGCTCTCAACGTCTTAGCACAAAAAGTCTGGACAAAGCCAAAAATAATGGGGGGATGAAAGCCCAAAAATAGGGACAAATTTTAAATATTGCTTTTATCAACTTTGAATGTTGGTAGAATAAAAGATTTTGTGTAACCATCTATTTTCTGAAGGACATGAAGCCTCAAACTCAAATGCCTGTCATTATTTAATGATTTCGGTTCTGACTGATTTGCCACAAAAATCCAAAAAATCACAAACCAAAAATATGAGTAAAAAATCTGGACAGTTGAAAGGTACGATAGGCATTCACACTCTGGTGGTTTTGGACAGCACTGATATTAGTGACAAATATAGTGGAATGTTTCAGGATTCCATATTCCCAGGAAGGGCAACTTAGCTTAGATGCATTTTACTTTTAATTGTTCAGAAGTAAAAGTAGTATGGTGTTATCTCAGTCCTAAACAGAGGAAAGTTTACTAAGAAAGACCTTCTTTTCAACTCATTCTAAGATAACCAAGAAGAATAAGACAACTTATTTAATAGTACTTGCTGTCATGTGCTGCATAATTCACAATTCTATTAATTCAACTGATATAATTTGGGCAGTTGGCATGAATGGAATGGCCTTAATGAAAATTCACAGATTTGAATAATATGCTGTATAAGTACCTCACAAGTCAGACTTCATGACATACTTGCCACATATTGGCTTGTCAGTATGCACAATGCAACATGTTCCTTTAGTCAAAAAGGTAGTTCTACAAAGGCAGTCATATCAACTATTCATCAGTAGAATGCTTGACTTGTGGTCTGCCTTCAGGTCATAATCTGTGTCTTATGAGCCATGTTCTGCTAAACAGGAGCCATTAATGAGCAGAATGTGTGGAAGAGAACAGCTGCATATATTCAGTGTCCACATGCAGACCAGATAAAATCAAATGGTTGGCTTTTACAACTGCATATGGAAAAAATACTGCAGGTGCATGCTAGCAGGGTATTAAAGTAATCTACTGTTAAACATTTCTTGGAGAGTCTGACTACCAGCAGTTCTCTTCTAGGCAAATCCTAAAAACATTTTGGTACACAGCAGAATTCACATTGGCTCTAATGCTGAAATTACTTGGATGAGCATGTAGATGACACTAGATATGCAATAACAGAGAAAAAGAATCTTCCAAGGAATTTTAATATTTTATGTGGCACTCCTTGTAAAAATGACAAGGAACTTTCCTTCCAGTGGCCATCATACCTTTCAACTGTACAGAGTTTTGTGGAATGTCCAGATTTTTCCCTCATACTTTTGGTCTGCTTTTCATAAAATCATGATGGTTTTCCGTCAAATTAATGGCAAGTCATTAAAGCCTGAAGTGAGAACATGATGTGCTAATGCAAAACCTGTTATCCTATCAACATTGTCCCTAGTTTTGGGCCTTTGTCCCACTTTTATTTATGGCTTTGTCTAGATTTCTTGCTCCAAGAGGTTGAGAGGTATGGTGGCTATCTGTTACATTTCACAGTTTGCTGGATGCTGCTTGAAATGGAAACTGCTCATGTGAAGCCTCTTCAGCTCAGCACAAAGCACCCCAAATTGACTAATGACACTTCTGTAGCAGAAGACTTTCGTTTAGTGCAGCATTACATCTTCCAGCTTTCAGAAATGTAACTGCACTCTGCATACTGCATTCTGATTGTATACTGCAAGAAGAATTAAGTATGGTTCTGAAGGCCAGAAGTGAAATGAAACTATTATTCAGTGCAAAATCTGCAATGAAGATGATTGAGAGCATTGCCTACTTTGGTGTGAAACAGTCAAAAGCACATGGAGAAGGCTGTGGGAAAGACATTTCTCCTTCATTATCAGCTGAGGAACCTAACTCTGGAGGTGTCTGATGCCAAAAGCCAGGCAGCTGAGTACTGAACATGTTTGATAAAATGCGATCTAGCTGCACACATGGATAAGGTGTTTACTTCACAGACACAAGATACAGGGCTTGATTCTCACCTTTAGTCAATGTCTGGTTATTGACAAGACTTGTAATGGTTGGCAGACCCTTGTAAATAGGTGGGAGGTTGGCATAATGGTTAAGGTGTTTACCTTGCAAACACAAGGTGAAGGGTTTGATTCTCACATGGGGTAGTTGGCTAGGCTTAAAATGACCCACAAGAGTAGTTAGCCAAGTAATAATCTAGTGGGAGGATGGCATAATGGTTAAGGTGTTCACCGTATAGATACAAGGTGCAGAGTTTGATTCTCACACAAGGAAGTTGGCTGGGCTCAAAATGGCCTACAAGGGCAGTTAGCCTAGTACTAATCTATGAACTCTAAATGTATTATATTTAAATCTCAGATGTGTTCTTTGTGACAGAGACACTAAATATAGTGACATAAAATAAAGCTGTCATCTGTCAAGTGATGGTGAACTGAAATTGTTTTCGGGAAGTTTTGTAGAAGTTTTTTTCTTACCTAAATGTTTGTTATAAAACTGGAAATGTTTTATAATCTTTACTGGGATGTGGAACTGTTCTGCTTTGTAAGAAACTTTTGTGGATCAGGATCTTTTCTCTTGATTCAATGTCATTATATACAGTCAGTTTAATTATAAAAATACATATTGAAACTGTGACTTTTCTACATATTGTGCATGGATACCATGCATATCTATTCCTTATCGAAAAATCCATAATAAATGTTCCATCTTTGTGTGGATGACATTGGAATCAGTAACTATGCCACTATGAATATGGATGTTTTACACTAATTAAATGTCACTGATTTAAAGGTTTTCTTGTCTTGAGTTGGAGAGATACTAGCATGAGTAGGGGCAGAATGCATATTCCATCTAGGGGCTCAGACTGTCAGGGCTTGAAATAACATGAAGGGATGAAGGTACCAATCACATTAAAAAGCAGACTTTCAAAAACATGCGTTCCACAACCTTTCTCTCTGAAAAAGTATTGATTTGTAAAACAGAGGGCACAGTCTAAAACATGATATTATAACTTTTAATTAATATTGGCAGTTTTATAACTATAGCTTGTATAACAAAGTTTCAGGAAAGGTATATGCCAGATAATTTACTGCTGTGAGATTACTTCATAAGATGTGTCATTTTTTAGGCTGTACACTGGCTATATTCTACATTCTGAGAGCTATTGTTCCTATGACACATGAAGCAGTATGCATTTCTTTTCTTTTTATGTGCTTTTTACCATCATGCCTGCTTACCATCAAATCTCCCGTGTGCCTAGCCCATTAGCTGCATAACAGTATTCATAAATTCATCATGGCAGATATACATCAGGCTTCTGTTCAGCCAAACAAGTATTTTTATTTAACATTTGTTTACCAGGAAAGTCCGACTTGGAACACAGCCAATTTTCAGTGGAGGCCTGAGGAGAAATGCTCCAGCTGCATGTCTTTGTAAAGTGGGAGGAGCTCTTGCTATCGGGCGACAATGCTACCGCTGCACCGCTGCGTCATCAGTAGTATCTACACAAGTTACTGCCTTCTGCAACATTAACCAAAATGGAGGAAGGGAGATTCTGCTATAAGTCTAATCTGGTGGTAAGTGATTCTCTACATATGAATAAAGTACACACACAAGCATCAAGTCAACAAAGAATAACAATAAAAAATAAACAACTGTATCAGGTTACAGACTCTGCTGAAACATGGTTTAAAAAACAACATCAGTGCTATCTGTATATTTCAAAGTTCAGAAAAAAATGCAGGTGTGCAAAGAAATTAAATAAAGGATTATAGACCACTTCAGTATGCTTGCACAGTCCCTTATTAGCAGATGGTTAGATAAACCACCTGAATTCTGCTTTTGAGGTTTAACAACCAAGCCTTTGTGTGTGTGAACTATTGTCACTGCAGACACATGCTTCTTTTTTTCTATTCATAACTGAAGAAGAGTTACTGTGAAGTAAAAAATAATATGAGGCAGTTAAATATAATAAGACTTTTGACTAAACCTGACTTACTGAGATAATTTCACATATGCAAGGTCATCAATGACTAACAAGCTCTCAGAATAGTTTCTTAACGTTTTCTAATTGCTGACGAATGTTTATTAAAAAGCACTGCTGCCACCAGGAATGTCAACATTGAGTTGTTGGCCTAACTTTTGACATTCATGTTACTATATGGTTTATTTAATTGTTGCTTAGAGATTTCTGTGAAATGTAATTGTTATAGGACAGTTTGGCAAAGCACAATTGCCCAAATCACATTTGCCAGACACAGTGCAGTAACATTACACTGAAAGCTAATTCGGCACAGCATGAGTCCCCATATGACACTTTGCCAGACACAGTGCAGCACTGTAGTGAAAGGCTTTTTTTCAGTAAAAGCAACTCTTTCAGCATTTTTGAGACAATGTGTATGACAAACTGCAAATCGAAGAACTGTGTTGACATTAATGTATTACCAACTGCAGAATCTCATTTTCATGAGTCCAAAATGATAGCATCAGTCATCAGGTAAAATAATCCAGTGAGAATAGTAATTATACAAAAGTAAATAATGTACAGAAACACTAACTCAAATGGTAAGGAAATAATATTATATGGAAGACAATAGAAAAATGCTTTAAGCTTGAAGTACCTCAGTAACGAATCTAGAACACAGTACATTTAGAAAGTTAATACCATTTATTCAGCATTTAAATTTCATTTAAAAAAGTCTGATTCAGTAATACATGTCTTCCCAAATTAAAGAACTCGTTTAACAAATTACATATGATTCTTAAATCTATAAGTGCTAGACACCCACATTTTCATAAAGGATCACCAGCAGCAAACATTTTAATATGGTTTAATGCAACCACAGGGGAATATCTTGCACATCTCTTGAAGATATAACCTAATTTACATGCCTTCACCCCTTCTTGACAATTTTAACTATGTTATGATAACTAAGACAATATTATCAAGTCAGGAGACTCTGCAGATTTTTTTCTTTTGTATTTTTATTTTCAAGTAATGATTGCGAAGCTAGGTCAGTTCTTGGGTCTTACCTCATACATGAGAATATTTTTAGCATGGATTTTAGCTTTAAGGAAAATAGCATGCTTTGCCATCATTATTCAGATTTATAATAGTCCTAGCAACTTAAAAACCTTAGCATAAGCACAATGGCTATAATCCTTAAGTTTCATTTTCTAACATGCCATTGTAATCATAAAGTCATCCACAATTCTAATGCAGTTTTTGTGCATACATATTGGAGGGTGACTTTGTCAAATCTGTCACATTAATGCAGTCACCCCAAGGATTTTAGACATGAATAACCCCATAAAGTATTAAAAATTGCACAGCCGTGTACGTTCATTGACTGTATTAGTATAAGTTTATATATATATATATATATATATATATATATATATATATACACACACACACACACACACACACACACATACACACACACATGTAAATACATACATATGTATGCATGTATCCATGTATGTGCATACTCCTATGTATGTGCATGACAGTGTCTGTTCAACATTATAAAGGAGTCTCCTTCCCAGACTAATTCACAACTTAGGAAAAGGTGTTAAGTAACTCCAAAGTCTTGATCTCTTTAATCTGTACAAGTGACTGACATGCACCAATAATTTGTTTACCATTTGCCTCTGTTAGATGAAGACAATAATCCTATCTAATGTGCTGTTTAAGTGTTCTTAGCATTGCCACCTTGTGTCTGTCACTACTTTCCCCTCAGCCTTTCTCCGTCTGTCCCCCATGCAGTCTTGGATATCTTTGTGGTTTTCCTCTCCACCACTCATTCTAGTACTTCATTCCATCTGTCCACAACCTTATCTATGAAGAAGTACTTTTGGAGATCCATCAAGTAATTCATGTCATAGCAAAACTAGTATGGATACAAGTCAAAACACCCACTCTGAAGGACCGTTTCAAGCAGACATAGCTGCATTAGCCTATAAGGAAAGTGTCTCCATTTGGAAACTAGATTTACATGAATATGAGAAATAGATGTCTCATTTACTTATCAACTTTAGTAATGATGGTGTGAGGACTAAGAGGGTTTCAGGTATAACTAAGGAGAGAGCACAGCTTTACTGAAATATGTGACAGGCAAAAACTCATGGGGGAGTCAAACAGAATGGTGCAGATATTCGATATAATACAAAACTTAAACTGGACGTTATGAGACTGGCAGTAAGAAAATAAAAGAAAATAATGTAATACATTAAAATTCCCAAATGTTATCTCCGAGAAAACAATGCATTGTAGACCAACAGTAGACGACATTACTATACAAACATAAGAGTATGAAGGTGCTGTGATAAGATTTTTTCCCCACACCTATTCAGTAAAACTTAAGTACTCAGCTGGCATGTTTGGACATGAAACAAATGTGTGGCAGAGATGATGTATATATTGTGAGTGGGTATGTGGTAGTAAACTAGTAAAGCAATAATTCATGATAGGAGTGAGTTTATAGTGGCATTTTCTTCTGACAGGCTGGGTTTAGTCCTGAAGACAAAGCCCAAGGGACCATGTGATAGGGTCTGGAAGCAGTACATCCAACTATAATCTACACCCCTATAGTTACTGGGCTTATACTATGGTACAGGTAATCTGGTCATTAGTTTCTTTTTTTTTGAAAGTGGGTGAGCATTTGAAAATGAAGATAAAAGAAAGTCAACCTCCCCTGGTCACTGCAGGTGGCAGAGGTTAATATATCTATTTTATAAAGTATTGTACAGCATTTAATGATGAGATGTAAAATTAGTTTGTAATTTATTTCACTACTAGTCGGGCACTGTTTTAAGTTGTTTTATCAGGAAACCATATTCTGCATCTAACCGATGGTTTCCTGCTAGGTGTATTAGAGGTATGTGTGCCGTTTATGATAGTAAGGGGAGTACATTAGTAGAATGTCAAGGTGTTCCTGCATAGCAGAATAATGTGTTACATTTCCTTATTCATTTACAGGCACTGTTCTGGGATCACTGCTTACTTATAAATTTGGAAACGCTTACTGTTCTCTTTTTTTCCCATATAATTCAAGTATGAGTAACTGATGTGATTGTGGTGCCAGTGGATGAAAAGAATGTGCTATGATCATTAGCTTGAATAATGGCACAATCAGAAATAACTAAGAGTTAAAATAACATAAATATGCAGGTTTCTCTTTGCCTCTCCAAAGCATACTATTATGCTCAACAAAACTAATTGCATGCATGCCAGGCAGCTGTAGCAGTATTTTTGGGTGAAAAATGCAATTTCACACTAATGAAACTACAACAAATAAGTTCATTTGTTATTATTATTTTTAACTCTAACAGTGATTATGGGTCCCTAAGGGCACAAAACTACTTTAAGCAAAAACAGCAGACAAGGCACGTCTTAGTATGAGTAAGATCCCATCATATGTAGGTTGAAATGTTAAGCCTAGTCAGGTTCTGCCACTCTGTTTGTTAACTTAAGTGCATCTCTTTACAAGGGATGAATTACTATATTATACACCAGGGTGACATGCCAGATCATTTTTCTTCTTTTTTGAATTGTCTCAGAATACTTCTGTTAATATTCGGATTGTTTAGCATGACACTCTCAGTCTAGGATATACAATATGGATTCCACACCAACCACTGTCAGTTGTATCCCTGTTCAGCTTTAGTGCAACTCAGGTGAGAAACCCGCACAGGTGGAGAGCTGGTGGTATAAGTGGCATAGCTGGGGGTACAGCAGACACCTATGCTTTATAATGAATTAAGATAAATGAAAATATGATTCAGTCTGAAATGATAGCGATTGTTCTGACCCTCATCTTGTAATATCCTTCTTCAGGCGCAAGGCACTCATTTTATTTTCATATAAACGTTCACAAACAATTATAATAAAAGCATTCTCCGATGAACTGTTTGTGCATTAGCTTTATGAATACCATCACCCTTGAGAAATAACGGGGGATTTCATTTTCCCAAACTGCAACGCTGTGTAATAAGCCATATGAAGCCCACTGCCCTCTCTTCAAGAAAGCGTAAAGTATCTTACATTCATTTCTTTTTCCCTTAATGTTCCTTCATTCTCCCTCTTAAATCTCGTCAGTCACCTGTTTGCAGCTTAATGTCATACTGCACAAGTAAAATGGTTATTAGAGAGTAAAAAAGACATGCAGGCATTTATTGACATGATGACGACAGCAGATATGTTGCTTCTGTTCCAGAGAAGAAAATCTGAAGGTTTTTGTAATCACCATGATCAAATAGGCAAAGAATATGATTGAACGTTAACAGCAAATATTCAGCTGGAATGCGAGGAAATGTAATGTTATTGTTATAACTGAATATGCACAGACTGTTAAAAAGCCAACCAACACATTTTAACAAAACTGTTAATTTAATTAATATTAAAACTTTGCTTAATATGTGTTTTAGCATTAGAATACTGATTTGGTCTGCCAAAATGTGACTGTAAAAGTCATGCAAGTAAGCATGTGGGAATAAATTCACGTCTGAGTTTATGTTTGGTTTGTTTGATTTTTTTCCCCCCTAATGGATGTGCATTCAGGATCCCTAGAAACACTCCCGAATGACTGTTCTTAACTGTCTGACACTTTGCTATACATGAAGATGTGAGCTAGCCTTTGCTAGAGTGGGGGCCGAAAGTTGTGAGCTGGTCTTTGCTGGGGAGAGGACACATCTCCCTACAATTACAAAAAATAAATCTTATTTTTCCATTAATAAAAAAAAATGATGCAGACAAACACTTCCAGGCTACAGGTCACACGTGAAACACTATTTTGTGATACCTAATAGAAATATTTTCTATTTGTTATCCATGGACATGATACTGTAGAGGCATCCCACCCAGATGATGCTCCCCACTATACAGCTCTCCACACTATAGCATACAGCTCTCCATGTTATTAAGAATGACTGTGCAAAGCCACCTGCGTGAACAGAAATTAATGAAGAAGCCATCAACTCAAACTGTAGAAGGAGAAGCATCTAATGAAGCATCCAAATCCCTGCCTTTGGAATGTGCATTCTCAAACTCCTAGGGCTCAGAGTCATAGTACCTCTACTCTAGATCAGTACTGCTTTGTGTTACTGATGGGTTGTCATTTACCTCAAGTAGTCAGGGGCATCTCATGCTATAGGACTGCAGCCCCACCAGCTGTAGAAAGACAAAAAACGAAATTAAAAAAAAAATCGTGAAAAAAAGGAATAAAAAATAAATATTTCTCGAGTACCGGAACTCCACGCATGCACAGATTGGGAACTCCAGACTGCTTTGTCAGCAGTCTGGATAGGAGGAAAGGCCATCTCTGCCCTGCAGCCCAGAAGTCTATGCGGTGATAAATGCACAGAACGGAAGACGTTCGGACTGCAACGTCCGCAGGCTGGAGTCTGCTTTCACGTGGAAACCTTCCCCAGGAAGACATTTAGCTGTGCAGCGTCTGTTACAGGAACTAGCTTCTCCTGCAGATGGACTCTTTTCAGGAACTATGCAGATGAACTCGTTTCAGGTAGGGAACTGAAACAAAAGCTGTTTTTAGTTTGTGTGTGTTTGTGTGTGGTTTGTGTTATGTGTGTGTGTGTGTGTGTGTGTGTGTGTGTGTGTGTGTGTGTGTGTGTGTGTATGTGTCCAATGTTCGTAGCAGGGATTGTGTGTGTCCAATGTTCGTACCAGGGATTTTAGATGAAGCAGATATTAGTGTGTGTGTGTGTGTGTGTGTGTGTGTGTGCGTGTGTGTGTGTGTGTTTGTGCGTGTGTGCATGTGTGTGTCCAATGTTCGTAGCAGGGATTTTAGATGAAGCAGGTATTAGTGTGTGTGTGTGTGTGTGTGTGTGTGTGTGTGTGTGTGTGTGTGTGTGTGTGTGTGTGTGTGTGTGTGTGTGTGTGTGTGTGTGTGTGTGTGTGTGTGTGTGTGTGTGTGTACAGCAACACTGCAAAAAGGCCATCGATGCAATTTTGCGAGAGTGACACATGTTCGAGTTAGTTTGTGTCATCATCACTGACAGGCTAGTCTGAATTTCCTCTTTTCCTTATTTTGCATGCTCTCCATTTTGTTCTGTACAGCTACCTTAAAGACAAAAGTGTGCAGAAACAGCCAAGCAGCTAAAGTAGACGCGGCACTGAAAGGTTTATTACCCCCTCCCAAAAATACACACACACACACACACACACACACACACACACACACACACACACATGATCGGCTACAAGTTACATCTTTGTATATGATGAATGCATGTGTCCACTTCGGACATTCGAAAGAAAAGTATGGTGTGTATGTGTGTGCCGAGCACTATAGAGCTTTAATCTTTAGTTTGTTAAGATAACTTTTTGTCTTAACCTCTTTGGCCAAGGGAAGCAATGCATGCAGACAGTCTTTTCAACTTTTTGCTGTCAGCTCACTAACATACTAAATGGCTATGAATTCAGAAACATTTATCAATATGTAGCCCCCTTGGTGTTAAAAATAAATAAATGACATACATTTTCCAGGGGATGGGCTTGTAGCTTCAAGTCTAATTCTAGATTTCTATGTTCAGTACTCTACTGGTAGGGAAGGCGGTTGTATTTTCTGACATTGAGGCTCAGTCTAAAAATAAGATTGGGCATTTTTCTTTATTCCCTTTTATTTTTCATGTTTTAAAGTTGAAGTATATTGGGGGCGCATCAACAGTTCCTTTGTATTACTTCAGTTTCCGAAATCATATTTTACTGTAGTCACACATTAAGAAATGTGCGTAAATCTTACTTTATGGAGTGTTGCTATATAGCAGCTCTAAATATAAAGTTTATCTGTCTCTATATAATGTCTTGCATGCTGACTTGCTGATACCTTTGTTTTAATTTAATTTAATTTTTTTTGAGGGGGACAAATGTAGATCTCTTACTTTTTTGTGTAGTTTGGGGGAGCAAAAAGTGTTCCAGAGGTAAGTTTCTCCCTTTTGGTTTGCTGCTGCAGTGAAAAGGTAGCCCTTTCCTATTAGGATATTCTTGGTTCTGTGCAGATGTAACATTGCTATACATAAACACATTTGTGTACCTTATAAATAACAAAAGTACACAAAATGTCAGAACTCAGCAAATATTATACCAGATCTTGAACAACCTTAAGACTGTTTGGATCAGATATGGGATAGTATGTAACAAACACATGCTCTCTATCTTTAACCATAATTAAAAGGTACATAGGAGATGATTAGTTGTGTCATGCCAAGAGTTTCTATGTGTCCTGCAATGGGTCAGCACCCTGTCAAGGATTAGTTTCTGTGCTTTTATTCACTGAGTGTTGTGATGGGTCCTGCTCCCCCATGACATTGAATTATATTTAGTAAGTAGTTAAAGAATGAATGAAAAAATAAAGAAAATCCAGTTTTCAGTACATAGCCATTACATTTCATTGTGCTTTGCAGGTTTTGCACTGCCTGAGTACTGTTACTCTGACTTTTCTCTTTCCCATGCATTTTAATGTTCAGTACATGTGCCCAGAAAAGCTAGACAAACTTTTCAAAGTTGGAATAACTTTCACTTTAGAGATACAAAAAAAATGTCAGGACTGTTAATCTTTTAATATGCAGATGTGTGTGTGTGTGTGTGTGTGTGTGTGTGTGTGTGTGTGTGTGTGTGTGTGTGTGTGTGTGTGTGTGTGTGTGTGTGTGTAGTCATATTATGTGGTTATGTAGGCTACTGCATGCAGTCATTAAACAACAAACACAACTTTTTACTCTTGTTACCTAACCAACAGTTACGCATCACTTAAGGGGAAACTTTTCTTAAGAAAACCTGATAAACAGTTACCTGTAGCAAAGTTAAGTGTACTAATACTGGTCTTTTAGTATACATGCATCCACTACAATTTCTGGTGAAACATGATTGACTTATGGCTGAGTACATAGGTAGCAGCTGGGATGAAAGAACTCTATTAGGCATTTTGCTGGGACAGCCTTCCTGAAAGGGTGAACATAAGGAGGACAGAAGAAGGTGGAAATGTTGGGATAAAGTTGTACTCATTTATAGGCAAAATAATGAAGAAAAACATAACTAACAGAGTGGATATAAGATATGCAGGCATTGTCCTTGCATTGTGTAGGTACTTAATAAGGTTACAACTGGATTACTATGTGCAACTGCAGCAGCCACAGACAGAGCTGTTCTGACTGACAGGCAGACTGTGTGCAACAGTGCACCATAGTGATGTGTGTGTTTGTATGTGTGTGTGTGTGTGTGTGTGTGTGTGTGTGTGTGTGTGTGTGTGTGTGTGTGTGTGTGTGTGTGTGTGTGTGTGTGTGTGTGTGTGTGTGTGTATGTGAAATGCCCCAGTTAATATATACTGGTGGCTAGAGAGAAATCTCAGGTATACCTGGTGGTGGTAGAGAATAACTCAGGCTCAAACCCTGTACCTTGGGTGCAGGTAGCAAGAGCCTGAATTCCCTACCCTCACCATTTGTGAAAAATGTGGTTTGCTGGAGCTTTCATTAACTAAATAATGTAGAGTGCAGTGGTGCAGTGCTAGCATTGTTGCCTCACAGCTAGAGATTCTATGGTTTGATTATTGCCTGGGGTGCCTTCTGTGTGGAGTCTGCATGCCCTCTCTGTGTTCATGTGGGTTTCCTCTGGGTGCTCTGGTTTTCTCAAAGATATGTGTCTGAAATGTTTCTCCCTGGGCCTCTGCTGAAAATTTGCTTTGTTCAAAGCCAGACTTTCCTGGTTAACAAATGTTAAATAAAAATGACAAGCATTTGAATTTCAGACTTCATATTCTTCAGAAAGTACATGGCAACACAAAACCTTTTATTCTAGCAATTTTCTAAGTTTATAAGATGAATATTTGAAATCTGTCCCTATTTTTGGGGCTGTATTCCCCCATTATTGGCTTTGTCCAGGTGTTTTGTACTAAGAGGTTGAGCGCTATAGTGAGAACTGAGTTCACTAAATAGTAGCCATTTAAGTTTCAGTCTTCCTCTCTTTCAAGAAACAGCTGATTTGGCATAATTGTATGTTGCTCTGACTGTTTTGCACAGGGTCCTGGGTTCAGGTCTTGGCAGTAAAATGTATGGTGGTAACACAGCATTTTATTCTAGCAACTTCCCAAGATTATACAAGCAATGTTTTAAATGTGTTCGTGGTTTTTGGGCTTTTGTCCCCCCCCCCAATATATTTTGGCTTTTTCCAGGTTTCTTGTGCTGCAAAGCTGAGAGATATAGTTGAGTATCGAGTGGATTTTACAAGGTGCTCAGAGCTTCAGGGAAAGAGAAGTTTAGTGCTGCTTATGCTGAATCTGCTTGCACTGTTAATAGCACAACAGGTAGTGTACTTGCTTTTGATGCAGAAGGCTGTGGGTACTATTCCCACACTATGTAGATGCATTGCTGATACTGTACTGTGTTGTAAAAGGTGTGGATGCTGCAGTCCTGAGAATACCCTCTTTGGGAAAGATATCTAGTAACTATGAACCTGTTATCAGTTTGCCACCCACTCCCTATTGCAATATTACTAGCTTATCATTTTTTAATGTAACATAGGCAATTTATCCCTCAAGGGCAACAGCCACTTTATTTGTAGATGAAAAAATGAAATATAAAGTTGTTTGCTAGCAGCATCCTCTTCATTAGTTATAGATCTCTTTAATGTGGAATTATTTAGATTACTTTTACTTCTGCAGAGAATGTGCATATTTATTGATACTGGTGGATTGTAGAAGTTTGAGTAGACTTTTATGATGGAAATGTTGTGAACTGGGCAGTTTTGTCATTATTGGTGCATGCATTTTCTTTCATTGTTTATTATACAATCAGGAAGGTGTATCAAAGAACACATGTATTTTTCATGTGTAAGGGGCCTATGATTTGAAAACAGCCCAAAGCTAATCTTTATGCAGGTTTCAATGAATGTGAGTTTCAAGGGCAGAGACGTTTTAATGCTAAGTCCATTTTCATTGTGAGACTGCAATGTTTTGTTTAGCAGATGTCTATTAGTGTTTGTGTTGTAAAATGCAAAATAAAGCTTTCAAATGAAACCCAAATCATTGTAGAAGTGAAGCAGTATGCACATTACAGTGTTTATGGTAAATGGAGAATAGCCATGTAATGGGACATTGGAATGGCCATTCGACCATGATATTGTGAGGGGGCAAGGGCGGCAAACTCAAAGACAGCCCCGGCTGAACTATACCTCTCAACTGTCCAGATATTTGCAGAATGAATAGATTTTTGCTCCTTATTTTTGGTTTGTTCCTCATAAAATTTGTGGTTTTCTGGCAAATAATTTAGGAATGAAGTCACTAAATAATGACAGACATTAAGTTAAAGCATGACCTGTTATTCTATCAACTAAGTTTATACAAGAGCAATATTTAGTACTGTTTGTATGTTCCCTCAATATATCTGGCCTTGTCCAGATTTCCTGAATTAAGAGGTTGAGAGATACATGAAAATAAATCACTTTATAGAATTAGGAATTTCCAAACCTCTCAGCTGTCCCTGATTTTGGCTCAGAATGTTGCTCTCCCCCTAATAATCCCTCTGCAAAATAGCAATTTTGGAAGGAAACGTGGAGGGTTTACAATTATAAATAACTGTAATGATCAGAGTTATAGATTACTTTTATTTCAGAAATGCATGTAGATTCTCTTATTTTGTCAGCTGCTCAAGTTAACAGTACTAATATTAAAAAAGTGTCCCTTCTTCGAAAAGTGCCCAGTTGTATTGTGTGGCAATTTTATATTTTTGCATCACATTTTTGGTCTGTTTTTCATAAAATTGTGGTTTTCTGGCAAATTAGTGGCAAATCATTAAAGACTGAAGTTAGAAAATAATGATAGACATTTGAGTTTTAGATTTCATACCCTTCAGAAAATGCATACTAATGCAAGACCTACTACTATTCTATTATCTTTCTAAGTTTATAAGAGCAATATTTAAAAATTGTCCTTATTTTTGGGCCTTTGTCCCACTTCTATGAATGATTTTTCCAGATTTCTTGCTCTGAGGTTGAGAGGTATGACAAATGTGTCAGAGCCATCACCTTCAGCCAGAGACATTTCAAATTGTGACATGCTTGTTGTACACCACTCTCCCCATGTAGTGACTCTGGATGTGTCCAAGCAAGGCATGGAGCATTTATGCAGTGTAAGTGTGCAGAGTATCCCCCCATCCAAGGTAGACACAAGTACTACAGTGACTTTTCATCTGTCCTTGATTTTGCAGAATGTTCTGGTTTTCTGTCATATTTTTATACTGTTGATTTATGTTTCTTATTCAGAAAATGCATGCTGTTGCAGTGTCCTGTTGCTCTGTGTTTAAGCAGCAATGCTTTAATGATCATTAGGTAAGCTTGTCTGAGATTGTAAGATGCAAGTAAGCTTTAATAAGCAAACTGTTAAAGAATTAACATTGAAAGCCTTTTTGTTGTTGCCATGCAGGGAATATTTACATAACTAGATAACGTATAAACCTTAGGTATTGAATTGCATATGACAGTATTTGTAATAAATGACAGGATTACAGTATTTTCAGAAGCTCATTACATTTGTTGAAGACTTGCAATCATCTTTGCAGGCTTTACCCGCAAACCAAACAGAATGCCAATCTATCACATGTGGTCCATAACCTGTGCAGTAATCCTTTAAGCAATTTATGTTGAGCTTGTTCTTTGTTTGTTGTTCATTTTTTACTTTGATCATGTTTTCCCCATGAAACAAGTAGATAGTTGCTGTCAGGCAGCAGGTCTTTTTGGATAAGAAACATTTTTACAAGTGGGGGTATCACAGAGATTGCTACTATCAGCATGATACTTGGTACTTTTATAAAGCTGAATATAAATTATAATTAGAACTGCAGTGCAAGGAGAAGTGGTTTGAGTTGAGTGCTGCTTGTTTTTTTTATACTTGATTTTGACTGGCATTCCAGTAATGTATTTAAAAAGTAATTTATTTTTTCATGCCTCACAACCTTTTTGTTTCCATCTAGATATTAAGTAAGCTATCATGTAGCCAATGCATTGAAATATATTTTTTCTTCTACACTTCATTTTGTCTTGCTTGGACTCTTGTAGTGATGGTTTGGCACCCAGGGCAACGTGTTTAATTAAAGTTCCAGTTGGTGGGGTTTTGAACATAGCTCTGCCCCTTTCTACTTGGCCACACCCCTTCCCTTTGGCCTCACCCATTCAGCTGTCTCCAGCTGCCCCCCTTTGATTAGAATTCACCAGCCACCACTGCAAGTAGTGTCTATTATGTGACAGCACTGGGTAGAAATTACCTAGAGAGAGTTTACCTTCATTCAATACCTGCGAGAAAACCTCTTTACAGAGCATCCTTTTGGCTATATTGTAAAACTAATTTAATTTAGTGAACAGTTCTTTTGTTAACTAGGCAAGTGGACTTATCCAAATAGACTTTTATTGGCCACAATCTAAAGAAAATGCTCACCAGCACTGATTTAAAACTACTCAGTGCCATTAAATCTTAATCAGTCTATGTCAGAAAAAAACACTATTACTCAGTATCATAGAAGCCACATCATACTATGTCACTGCAAACAAAACTTAGCAGCATTAATTTATTACTAATCGGTGTCACAGAGACTCTGTCAGTTTAAATAATCATATAGTGTCACAAAGCCCACTTTAATGTGGTGGCAGGGAGTACTGTGGTTAGCACAAATATTGAGCCATCATTTGCTAATATGTATCCACTTTCATTCAGCACCAAGTAGAACTCTTCACTTAAACACTAGTAATTCACTTTCACTGAGTGCCATGGGATTCCTTTATGATGCATCAGAAAGAGTCTATCACTTCTCACCATAGATTCAACATGGGTCAGAATAACAAAATACCTATAAATTCTGTGTCAGAATTAACCAAACATGTAGTGTCACAAATTTACTACCAATCATGGCACAGAACCATTTCACTTGATACCTCAGTTTCACAGAGCCCCATTCACGCTGTTCTGAGGACATGGAACCTAACAACTCAGTAATACAAATTGTAGGTTGACATTTCTCAGTTCGCAATGCTAAAACTTCTCAGTAAAACAGAACTGGAATAATCTGTTTTAAGGATGCATAGTGTATGTATGCAGCATTTTCAAATCAAAATGTAAGGAACTAAGACGGTTTAGCATATTTCATACTTTCAAATGAGTCACTATTGCCTTACTGATCACTGAGATTGCATTCCATGTGGATTCAGACTGGAGGTATTCTTTTCTGATTTCTTCACTTTTTACCAAAATGTCAATAAATACTGTTGAACAGCTATGACTTCTATGTTTTTCTTGCTACATGCTTTGGTAGTCTGCTACTTTTCATCATATCTGGGCAAGTAAAATTCGCATTCAGTTTTATTACAGCACTTTCATCAAATCAGTTTACAAAAAAATAGCCAAACAAGCAAAACAAAATGCAAATTGCAGCACTGCACTCAAATTGGTAATAAATACATCTAAGTTATGTATACTAAAATGCTTCAGAAGGATGGCATTACTTAAAACACTCAATAAGCTAAATAAAAAACCCATACTAAAATAATGATAAAGGCTAAAGAAATATATCTAGGCTAATCTAAAATAACACAGTTTAACAGTAATAATATATTTAGAATATAATGTATCTAAAATGTTCTATGAATTTGGTAAGGCTATCCTACGCATCATCACTGGGTTTTTGGATGATATTTTTTGTCAGGTATTTATTTCATGCTGTGGTGAGTCTCACTGTAATATGTTGTATTGTGTAAGCTGGAAGTGTGCTTTTCAGGGGAAGGGGAGTGTTTCCCCTTTTCTAGTATTTGGTGTGAGTATGGAGTTGGTTTATATAATTTAGGTGGTGTGGGGATAGAAAGGGGGCTTGCCCCCCTACAAAAAAAGTGATTTTTTTTTTAATGGTTTTCGGCTCAACATTTTTGATAAGTAATTTCTAGTAAATTGTGAGCTGAAAAACGGTTATTTGACAGCTCCTAGGTAAATCAGTTGGTAAAAAATACAGCTACAAACAATACAGATAATAACTAGCCCTCACTCTCATTCAACCTGTTTGTTGTTTCTTAAGTACAGTTCAAGAACCAGATACTGCCATGAAGAACAAGGCAAGATAACACATGAGATAGAAAGGCCTAGCTAGGTGCTAAAATTTATTTGTCTATAGAAATAATAAATAACAACAACATAAAACTAATAATAATAATGATGAAGGCAGAGCAGGAAGGAAAACAGAGGTGATGGAGACGAAGTGCCCGAGACAGGTGGTAGGATGTACACTGTGGGACAGAAGAATACATGAGGAAATTAGAGCAGAAGCCCAAGTAACTCCAGTTGCAGAGAAGGTCAAAGAGAACAGATTACAGTGGTGTGAGCACATGGGTAGGAAAGCAGAAGGCAATCTGGTGAAGAAGATTCTGGACAGACAAGAAGGCAAGAGGAAACGAGGACACCCAGCAAAGAGATGGATTGATTGTGAGAGGGAAGACCTGCAACAGTCAGGCATGAGTGTCAAAGTAGGAGATTGGCAATGATTTCAGCAAGATGGTGACAGCTGACATGACACCCTGACTCCATGAAGACAAAATGGGACAAAAGGGTGATGATGATGACTAATAACATAGGAAAATGTGAAGGCATTTAAAGTGGGATAGCATGAAAGGAGCAGCTCAAGCTGGATGAGAAATGTGGAATAGAGATTTGTCAGGTGCTCAGAATACGTTATGTGTGTGTGTGTGTGTGTGTGTGTGTGTGTGTGTGTGTGTGTGTGTGTGTGTGTGTCTGTGTGTGTGTGTGTGTTTGTGTGTGTGTGTATATATATATATATATATATATATATATATATATATATATATATATATATATATATATATGTGGGTCTATGTCAGATGATCAACTTTTCAGAAACTCAAAAAAAATTAATGAAGAGACTGTAAGATCGAGTTTTTGAAAACTCAATCATAACCCACCCCCCACAAAATTTTTTTATGTTTTTGCAGGGCCCCACACCACCTGCAAATTATGTGTGTGTGTGTGTGTGTGTGTGTGTGTGTGTGTGTGTGTGTGTGTGTGTATATATATATATATATATATATATATATATATATATATATATATATATAAATATCAACTAATTATTGTGTTGTTCTGCTCTTCTCCCTACAGCTGCTCGTATGTTCAACCCTACCCACTACAGTCCAAGAAACCACCCCTAAAGAACGTCCATTATGGGACACTGCTAAAACCCTCTGAGGAGCTTCTAAAAGAAAGCCCCCCTCAGGATATAATTTAAAGTGTATGTACTGCTATCTTTAACATAACTGCTGCAAGTGTTCCCAACCGTTGTGCCTGGGTGTTTCCCTGCGCTTGCCAAGCAGCCTACAGTGGTCTCTTTATTTGTCCCTTAACTCCCTTACCCCCCTAAGCTATCTTTTATATATTTTACCACTAGGTGGCACTGCTCAACCACTTACTAGGTAAGATCATTAGATCAATTTTCTGTTCTCTCCCAAGCTATCCCCCACTCTCTTAACATACTTACCCCACTGGCCTGCTTTGGCTTGTGCTTTGTTTCACTACCTTACTCCTTACAGCCTAAATTTTCTCCTGCTGTTCCTATACTTCATCTAAAAGCCCACATTTCTGCTACAGCTGGCTGATTGATTTCAGCCAGCCACCTTCTCTCTAGCTGTACCCACTCCGTTCACCCTATGGACTCACTACGCTCAATGAACCAATCACCTCTCTCTACAACCCCTCCCCTCTTTTCCTCCACTGGCCTATCACAACCACTCCTCCTCATCCACCTAAGTCCCTATATCATCTACATCTTAACACATATCTACCATGCCTAGTCTCCTACCTCAAACCATTCTCATCCCATCTATCTGCATTATATTCTAACTGCCTTTATACCACGCTATATAACCTACTTTACCCACCCTTCCTATCCTACCCCCCCCACTCCCAACCTCCTTTCTTATCCCTCTAAAACACACTTCCACAATATATCCGCCTCTCTAGTTCAACCCAACCCACTCCACTACTTCAAAATAAAACTCTTTCCCCCTCAACTAAATACTACAAACCTAAACTAATACCTTACTTCCCACAACTATTAAAGACCAAATCAAAAATACTACCACCCTTCCTCAACTACCTCTACTTAGCAGGAGACATACTTCTTAATCCTGGACCAAACACTTCCTCTAATCCTAATCTCCCCATCACAAACAATAAAGATAACCATAAATACCTCAAATTCTTCACCATCAATGCCAAAAGTTTAAAAAATAAAGTACCCCAATTTCATGCTTGGTTAAACTACAACCTACACGACATTTTAGTCATCTCAGAAACCTGGCTAAAACCTCATATTCATGACTCTGAAATCCTCCCTCCTGGATTCCAATCCCTCAGACACGACCACTTAAATAGAAAAGGTGGTGGGGTAGCCTTAATCTACTCTAACCTACTATCCATCACTCCCTACCCCAATCCTATCCCCCCATTCAATAATGCAGAACTAGTAATAGGCCTACTAAAAGTAAATAACCTCAAAAACATTTGTATTATTGCCCTCTACATCCCCCCTGGTAACAACACCACTACTCTTGAAGAAATTCTCCTCTGGATCTCTACCAATATTAAGCATGAGACCTTCATACTTGGAGATGTAAATATCGATTGGAATAAAATTAATAACCCTAATCTCACCTTATCCATCAATCTATTTAACTATACACAACTTACTAACTCCATTACCAGACCCAATAAAACAAACCCCCCAGGTACCACGATAGAATGGATCCTAGCATCCCATACTAATAAAGACGTAAACTCTGGCATTACACGCGACCCTATAGGAGACCACTTGCCAGCTTTCATTCACCAAGATACCCACTCCTCTCCTCACCTACACCAATATATCTACACATGTAACCTCAAAAACTTCTACCCATCTACCTTCTCTGACTCCCTGAAACAAACAAACTGGAACCCCCTAAAAACTCTTCCACTAGACAATGCCGTAGAATTTTTCAACTCAACCTTCTTAAACATCCTCAGCTCCCTAGCTCCACCAAGAACAAAAAGAGTAAAAACCAAAACCGCACCATGGCTAACCAAAGATACCAAAAAATGTATGCTACAAAGAGACAAATCCCGGAAAACATACCATCAAAACAAGCAGCCTGAAACTTTTCTTAAATATAAACAGCTTCGCAACCTTGCTAAAAAACAAATCACCAGAGACAAAAAGTCCTAATATATTAAACTCCAGTCTAACCAATCAAAAAGCCCCAAATAGTTCTGGAGTTCCATTAATTCTCTTCTCAACCCAGGTACCAAACACAACCCCTGCCCTGACACCAGCAAATCTGATCCTGAAATAGCCTCTCTATTCAACTCCTTCTTCACCAACTCCATAGCAGAACTGACCAAAACCTTCCCTAACAATAACCCTTCCCCTCAGCCTACCCTTTCTTCACCAGCACCTATACCACCCTCTGCCCCCAATCCTCCTCCTATATTCGAGCTTAAACCCATCTCAACCTCCAACATAACAAAATTACTCTCTAAATTAAAACCTTGCACCAGTGCCCCAGACAATATCCCATCCTCCTTCCTAAAAATAGCCACGGATGGTATCGCTCTCCCCATTAGCATCCTGATAAATAGATCCATGCTGGAATCTTATGTGCCCAAATGATAGTATACTGCCTTTATTCTGCCTCTCCATAAAGGAGGCAAAAACAATAACATCTCCAACTTCCGCCCCATAGCTATCCTCTCCCCAATTTCTAAACTTTTGGAAAAATGCATCCACATTCAGCTTATGCCATTCCTAGCCAATCACCAACTAATCACTCCAACCCAACACGGCTTCCTTCCTGGCCATGGTACTACCACTGCACTTCTCTCCTTCTTAGACACAATAAATCTTACCCATGACTCTGGAAAAATAGTTTTGACAGTTCTACTAGATCTGTCTAAGGCATTCGATAATATCTCCCACACCCATCTCTTAAAATCAACTTTCTAACCTTAATCTCTCCCAGAATACCTTATCCTGGTTCTCAAGCTACCTCTCTGATAGGTCTCAAGCTGTAAAATGGGGGAAAGGTACCTCAGCCTTCCTTCCTACCTCCACTGGGTTACCCCAGGGATCCATACTCGGTCCAATGCTGTTTAACATCTTTATTAATGATTTCGACAAAGCCATACCCAATACCAAAATTGTACAATATGCAGACAATTCCACTGTAGTCTGCAGCACCTCTAACCTCCCAGAGCTTCAAACAATGACGCAAACTGCTTTCTCCACCACTGAAAATTGGATGCTTCAAAACCACCTTTCACTAAATGCCAATAAATCCAAAATACTATTATTCTCTCCCTTAAAAGCTTCCTCTCTTGATAAAAACTCATTCCAAATTATTAGCCGAAACAACTCCACTAAAGAAGTTGTTTCCTTTGCCAAACTACTTGGGGTTACTATTGATGAACACCTAAAATTCGACACTCACATCCAGCAAAACATTAAGAAAACCCATATAAAACTTTGTATGCTATACAGGAACATCCACTTTCTCTCTCCTTCCACCAGACAAACTCTTGCCACTACCTATCTACTCCCCTCACTAATGTATGGCGTTCCTCTATTAACTAACTTATCTGCCACTCTCAGCTCAAAATTGGAAGTCTGTTATAATAAGATTTCTAAATTTGCTACCAAAGCCAAGTTCTCCTCCCATCATTGTATTACCCTTCATTTGTTAAATTGGCTTGAACTCTCCAACCAGCTAGACTATCTTTAAATAACCACAGCCCACAAACTATTTTTCAACCTACTAAGTGCCCTGTACTATCCAACATCCTTCTACCTTACACCCCTCAGAGAACTCTCAGACCTACTCACCAAAACCTAATCACTGTCCGAAAACCCAATCGTCCCACTGGTCAACTTCTATCATTTTCCTTAGCAAAAAAATGGAATTCTCTTCCTTCCTATCTAAGGACTTTTGAAAACTTTGAAAACTTTAAAACTCAGCTGCATTCCCACCTTTCCTCTAACAGGAAATGCAACTGCATTCTCCCCACCTAGTCCTATAATTCTCTCCACCACTAAATTCCTGACTAACTGAGTACTAACTAACCAACCATAAATGTACATATTGTAAATATCTTAATTGTACTATGTAACTAAAGAAATTATGCCTGCTCTCTAACATGAAATATAATTGTAAATTGTGTCTTCTTTAGTATTGTTGTATCTGTAACTAAACTATGTAATGTGGAGCTTTTCTCCACGGGCCTCCACGGGCCTCCACTGAAAACAGGCTCCCTGAGCCCAGTGGACCTCCCCGGTCATCAAACTGGAAATAAATTAAAAAAAAAAAAAAAAAATATATATATATATATATATATATATATATATATATATATATATATATATATATTTTTTAAATTTATTTATTTATTTTACATTTGTTGACTGGGATAGTCCATCTGGGTGTGAGCCCATTTTCAGTGGAGGCCTGGGGAGAAAAGCTCCAATAAAACAAGAACAACATTGACAGGTACAGTGTCGGTTTTACATAGAATTTAACAGAAATATCTAGAGACAATAAAGAAAGTACAATATACAATAGGCACTTTAGTGAAAAGGAGAACGTTATTACAACATATATATATATATATATATATATATATATATATATATATATTTTTTTTTTTTTTTTTTGAGGACAGGGGTCCATCTTTAGTTGATCATTTGAATATACTTTAATACGTGTACATATGTGTACCCTTACAAAAGAAAATAAATTATCAAATGATACTCTTATTGTAGGTAGCTGGTAGGTGGTGCTAACAATTGGGAATGGGTATACATGGAGACTATAAAATTTAGGGGATGAAATTTGATGTGGGCTTATGTGGTATTAGCCTGGCTTGGTGCAGGAACAGAGCCAGTTGTTAGTTAGGTAGTTTTTGAGCAGAGTTTTGAATTGGTGTAGGTTGGTAGCATTTACAATGTGTTGAGGGATTGAGTTCCAAAGTTTAGAAATGTGGTGGGAGTAGAGGGCGTCCCCGGCTTAGCTGTTGCTTTTGGATACTTGGAGGAGTGTTTTGTGTGAGGATCAGAGTTGCCCAATGTTGGCATATGGTTGGAGTAATTGTTGTAGGGCTGGGGTTCTGTTTGGCTGGTATATTAGTTGGTGAGTAAAAGACAAGTTGGGTATAGGTTAGTTGTTGTGAGAATTCTAGCCAATTTATTTGTTGTAGGGCAGAGCAGTGGTGGGACCTATATGGGGAGCTAGTGGCAAACTTGGCCATTTTATTGTAGGCTGATTCAAGTTTGGTAAGGTCAGTTTTGTTAAGGTTTGTAAAGATGGGAGAAGCATAGAAACAGTAGATAAGAGGGAAGTCCTGGCGATGCTTAGTCTAGAATGGCTAGTTAGGAAAGGATTAATTCGGTAAAGAGAGCCTAGTTTGATGTGTGTTTTTTTAATGGTTTGAGAGAGGTGTAGGTCGAATTTTAATTTGCTATTAATTGTGACACCTAGTAATTTGTGAGCTGGTGTTTATGATTGTGTTGTTAGAGGAGTGGATATGAAAAGTGGCTGAGGGACTGGTTGCTTTAGTGGGGAGAAAAAGCATGAGTTTGGTCTTGTTTGGGTTCAGTATGAGGTTAGTGTTAGTTAGCCAGGATTCTACTTCTAGGAAGGATTGCTGTGTTATAGCCTGTAGTTGTGTTAGAGAGGGGGCGGAGCATATCAGGGTAGAGTCATCTGCATATTGGATGACAGAGGCGAGAGATGTGGATTTATGGAGTTGATTTGTGAAGATGGTAAGAAGTAGGGGGCCTAATATGGAGCCTTGTGGAACTCTTATGTTAACAGGGAGCAAAGATGATAGCTCCTGTTGCCATCTAACAGCCTGCTAACATTTGGTTAGATAGCTGTGTAACCAAGCTAGGGAAGAATGACTGAGATGTAATGTGGCCAGTTCTGACAGCAGTTTTTGGTGTGAAAATGTTTCGAATGCCTTTCAGAGATCTAGAAAGATGGATGAGACATATTTATTTTGATTTCTGTGTTCATTTATTGTGTTAGTAAAACTGAGGAGGGTGGTTGTGGTGCTGTGGTGGGGGCGAAACCCATGTTGTGTGTTTGATTGGAGGTTATTGGAGAGAAGGTAGTTTAGAATCTGGGAGTGAATACATGTTTCTAGTGTTTTGGAGAGAGGTGGAAGAATGGCAATGGGCCTGTAAGTAGCAAGCTCGGTAGAGTTGCCACCTTTATGCAGTGGGGGTGATATAGGAGACTTTCCAGATTGGTGGGACATAGTTCTCAGCGATAGAGCGGTTGATGAGGATAGAAATGGGGTAGGCTATGACTTTGGTGGCAGATTTGAGGAATTCTGATGGGAGGTTGTCAGCAGCTAGGCTGGTGGGCTTGAGCTTACTGAGTAGTTTTTTTATGGTATGGGTAGGGATAGGGTTAAAGGAGAAAGAGTTTACACCCACATTGTTGGCTACGGGGATTGTAGTAGTGATGTTTTGGTCATAGTCAATAAGTGAGTGAATTGTGTTTATGAAAAAGGAATTGAATTGTGTGGCGATGTTATCATTTGATGGGGGTGTGGTAGGATTGGGGGTGGATGTGCTACCAGGTTGCAGGAGTTTGTTTATAGTGGCCCAGAATTTTTTAGGGTTGTTTTTGTTTCTTTGCTGTGCAGTGATGTAGTAGGCTTTTTTGTCAGTTTTTATCTAGGGTTTGGCTTTATTCCTAAGTTGTTTGAAAAGTAGAAGGTTGTCATTGCTTTTGTTAGTTGGCCAGTGTTCCCATGCCTTGCCCCTTTCTTTTAGTAGGTCTATAGTGTTGTTTCTATGCCAGGGTGTGTAGTGATGTTTTATTCTAGCTATTCTGCAGGGGGCCAGGCTGTTTAGGATGTTGAGGAAGGTGGTGTTAAAGTGTTGAACAGTGTCATCTAGTGGTAGTGTTTTGAGGGGGGACCAGATAATTTGTTGGAAGAGGGAGTTGAAAATGTGGGTATTAAAATTTTTCTTATTGTGGATTAGGCTATAGACTACTTGTCTAGGTGGACTAAGATTGTTTCTAATTAGGTATGTGGGTAGGTGGTCACTTATGGTACTGGGGAGGCATCCTGCTAGAAAGGTTGTGTTATTTTTATTTGTGAGAGTCCAATCCAGGATGGATTGTCTGTCGGAGGTTTTGTCGATTCCTGTGGGGTTTTGTATGAGCTGGGAGAAATCATATAGGTTTATGAAACTGGATGGATTATTGGAATTATATGTGTACCAGTCAGTGTTGAGGTCACCCATAATTATGGTTTCTTGGGGGAAGGTTGTGGATAGCCAGTGAAGTATGTCTTCAACTGTGCTAGTGTTATCTCCTGGAGGGATATAGATAGCCACTATGATTAGTGTTTTGTTGTTGTTGATATTCAGTTTGGTGATGAGTAATTCTGCATTGTTAGATGTAGGAAGTGTAGTGTTGATAACTTCTAGAGCTAGATTTTGTTTAAACATTATTGCTACACCTCCTCCACATTTATTTTGACGATCGAGTCCATATATGTTGAACCCTGGGGGAAGTATTTCATTGTTTTCAACATGTGATTTAAGCCAAGTTTCAGTCAAATGGTTATGTCAGGGGTATCTAAGTCAATTAATGCATGGAGGTAATGGATTTTGTTTAGTATACTTATTAAATGTATATTAAGGAACAGCCGGGAGTGTTGTTTGGGGTGAAGGGGTATGGTGGAGTTGATTGAGGTGTAAGTGGTAGTTTGCTTATTGGTAGTCTTGGGGCCAGGGTTGGGGTGGATGCCACCACTGAGTTTTAGTTTTGATAATATATGAAATAAAGTTGTTATAAGTTTGCTTAGTTGTTTGTGGTTTCTAAATACTGGTTCATTTTTGTGTCTGGTTTGATGGTATTTAAGTGGGAGGTAGCCTGTTTCTGTGTTGTTGTAGAGGTTGGGTGAAATTTGGGAGATGTAGTGGTGGGTTATGGGCAGTGGAGAGTTGGTGATGGAGTTGGGGTGGTCATAGTAGATGGGGGTGTAGAAGTTAGTTAAATGATAAAGAAAGGCTGGTGTGAATAGGTTGGCTGTGTGGAGAGAGAAGGTAGTAAATAGTGTTTGTTTTAGTGGATGTAAGATTGTGTGCTTTATTTGTATGTTGAGGTTGCTAGAGTGAGACTAACAGCGTGTGGTTAGCGTGTGCTGTGAGATGTTGGAGGGGGAGGTGATGTTTGTGGGTATGTGGTAGAGCAGGGATTAAATCAGAAAGGAGGGTGACTATGTGGGAGGTCAGAGCAGCTGAATGTGTAGGTGGATATGTGTTGTATTGTAATGGTGAGGGAGGTGGGTATAGTGGAGATTGGCCTGCTTTGATTACAGGGTGTGACAACTGTTAGATGTGTATGAAACAAGAGGGTTGTTTGTACTGATAGCATCAATGTATTGATAGCATTTTGTAATGATAAAAAGGGCAGGGATTGGTAAAAGGTTAATATATGTGTGCTAATGGACGGGTGTTGATTAGAATTAGTGTGGAAATGTGAGATACTTTATAATTCAAAATTGTACGGGTGGTGATTGGTAGACATATGTGAGTGGAAATGGTTAGGTTTAGATAAAGTTGAGTGATTTAGGGGCAGGAGGTAATGGGGGCAGGGTAGGGGAGTGGAGTGAAGTCCGAGCCTAGCGAGGGCGGAAGGAAGCGGGCAGAGCCAAGTTCTATAACTGCACAGCAACAACAGTCACTTAGACTACCAGGTACTGTGACAAGTATCTATGCAGCTGACAATTTTGTAGACTAGGAATTCTTAAGAAATAGAAACCTTATGCCAGGAGTGAGTATGGCGTGGGAGAAATATGGACAAGTGTATGGGGAAGGAGAAGACCGAGTAAAACAATGATTCCAAACTAGAAATATTGGGTTTAGAGAGATCTCTGGTGGGGGTTACCAGTAGTGTGCACTCCCTGAATACATTCTAATGAAATTTACAATCATAGAAGGGTTAAATCATTAACATACACTGTAATGTTCCTGTACTTTAAGTAAACCGGCCACAAACGTTTGCAGATGCAGCTTGCCGGTAGAGAACTGCTATAGGGATGCCTCACAGTGTTTGTATTAGCTGACAACTGTAAATGGAAGTAAAAAAAAACATTAGGAAAAAATATACTGCGGTGGTGGTGCTGCAGTAGCGTTGTTGCCTCACAGTTACACGTTGCCCGTTCGATTCTCAGAGCGTCTTCTGTGTAGCAACATGCATGAATGGGTGCTCCTTCGTTGAAGGTTGTGCGTTAGGCCCGGCAAGCCAGTACGTAAAAATCTGCTGCCAATCATTAGCAGACCGGAGTTCCGCTGTGGCCACCCCTAACCGGGAAAAGCCGAAAGACACAAACAAACAAATTAGGAAAAGCTGATAAGGGGAGTGCTAGAGGAGGTAGGATTGCATTTATAATTGGTGCAATATAAGAAAGGAGTTGAAGGAAATAGGTAAAACAGCCTAATAACACTACAGTTACTCAGTTAAATTAAAAACTCTGTGCAGTAATTTGACACTAAAAATATGTTCAAACAAATACAACAAGCATCTAGGTATACATATAGTGCTCAGCCAAGATTAATGTACAATATCCAGCTTGGCCTGGGTGAAACCGTCACTGTAACATATAACAGTATTACCTACAACAGAATATATAGTACAAGGCATTACTACACTATAGCAGCTGAATGTCTGCAAACTATAAGGAATTACATTACATCCCAGTTTAAGCATACATTGAGCAGTTAAATTAGTTCGCTGTTAGTTGGGAATACAGATGATAAAGCACAATATCTTCCTTTAAAACAGTGATAATTACACAATAGTTTCAATAATGAGCTAAATGGTCAATAAAGTCACAATAAAAACAAACAAAAAAGAATAATAAATCATCTTGAAACAGTAATGCATAAGCAGAGTTTAGTTTGATACCAAGACCAGGTGTTCAGCATAACCTTTTAAATATATACACTTGCTTATGCCTTGTTTGCTGTAGCATAGACTAAATTCAGACTTGCTAAATCTAGCTTTGTTTGTATAACTTGAGCACTAATCCAGACCATCTTTTTTTGGTGAAGGTTCCCCTGCACCCTAGTGGCAGGAGTGTGCAGTTAGAACTTGTCTGATCGAAGACTGTTGGAATGGGGCTCAGTTTTTAGCTTTTTATTGGTTAATTTGTTTAAATCAGTTTGCTCATTTTGCTACTGTTATATTAAAAAAAAAATACACTTTATGCATTGCCGCTTAGCTAGGGTTAAACTATTCCTGGCGCCATAAAGTGTGCTCTTCAAATTTTCCCTTAGAACTAGCCAGTTTTTTAGTTTTAGCACTCAAATCTCTTTCTTTGAGCTCAGCACTTGTTCAGAAGTCGTTGTAAGCACTAAATAAGCTACAAATTACTACAGCACTCAACTTTCCTCACTTGTCTAGAGGAAAACAGTTTTAGTACTTAATAAATAAGCACCTATCCAGCCATGTCTAAGGGTCAGCTCCCGGTATTTTCTCCTGTCTAACTGATGAATCTGGACATCTTGGGGCAATGCAGCAATTGCCTCATGTACACAGACAACCCTCTCCTCCTACTACTCAACACTACAACCTGTGAGAGATGCACTTATATAGCCAAACTGGAAGCAAAGCTGTCTTCACCCAAGACTGGACTAGACAGTCAAGAGGAGAAAGTAAACACTTGCACCACACCACACTCATCAAATAGTCCCTCAAAACATACACCACAAAACACACACATAGCAACACAAAACACACACCTACATTAGCGGAGGATCTCAATAAAAATCTGCTCAAGCAACAGAGACCTCCAAAGCAGAAACGCATAAAACCTCCACCCCCAACACAACCCAAATGACACATAGCCCACAAACTCAGTGTACCACTCAACCACAGCCCATAAGGCATAACAACATACCCAACACTCTAGTCATAGGTGACTCAATAGTCAGGCACACTGATGTTCCACTCACCAGGCTAATCAAGGAGAAAGTTACTGTCAGCTGCCTGTCGGGTGCCAGGATCCGCCACATAATGCACACACTTAGGTCACTCCACAACAAGTACAAATATGACTCTGTCATTGTCCATGTTGGTGTGAATGACCTGAGACGTACCTCCCTGGAGTACATGAAAAGAGACATGGAGGAGCTCTCCTATCTTGTAGCCAAGGCAGGTATGACCCTAGCCCTGAGTAGCATCCTGCCATCACCCAGAATGATATCACAGTACAAGACAAAATGACTGACTTCAAAAATTGGCTAAGCTTCTGGTGTCATTCTAAGGGGATCAAGTATCTGTCTGCTTGGGATGGCATGATCAATAGACCATGATACTTTGCCAGAGATGGCCTACACCTGTCACCTTTGGGATTCCGGATACTGGCTAGGGTTCTTGCCACCCCTATAGTGCCTTTTTTAGGCAGGGTTCAAATGACAAATTCATCACCATAACAGGTACAAGCAAGCAAAATCTGAGAGTAATGCTACTCAATGCTAGAAGTCTAAACCTCAAAATGCATTCACTCGAGGCACTCCTTAAAATGGAGAACATCGACATCTGTGCAGTGACAGAGACCTGGTTCAAGGCTCCAGAAAGCACCACTGCATTACCAGGCCATAATTCATACTACACCTTTCGGCCACCTAACCTGGACTGAAACACTAAAGATGGAGCATGTCAATATTCATTAAGGATGTCCACAACTCCAGGCTAGTTGCTCAGCATAATGCATCCAAGATTATCCAAGTGCAACTAACTCTGGGCAAGACTGCAATCCAAATTGTAACTTGCTACAGATCCCCCACCATGCTCCAAGATTCCCATTCCTCATTTCTATACTGGAAAATATTAGGGTACAACCCAATACCCTAATAATGGGCGAGTTCAACTACCCCACCATTAACTGGGAAAACTACTCATGTACCAACTCTTTTGCTCAACGTTTTCTGGAATTCATAAATTCCAACGCCTTGGATCAACTTATCCACACCCCCACCAGGGGCAGCAATATCCTAGACCTGGTCATTACCAACATGGGTCAATTCCTCAATGGTCAGATCTGACCACAAGTTAATCAGCCTAGACATCCACATCCCGCCACCCCCACCCGTTAGGGAAACCACCATAAAACTTTTCTCCAAAGCCAGCTTCACGCTTCTTAAGACAGAAGTGGCAAATTTCACAACACCCATGCAGACGGACAATACAGGTATGACTGCTGAATCCTACACAAATGCACTTTATAAGCACTTACACGAGTGCATGGATCATGCTACCCCTAACAGAACCAAGATGCTATCCTCCAAAAAAAGGAAGCCAATCTGGGGGTCCCCTGCCATAAACAGACTCTACAACAGAAGAAAGAAACTGTTGCAAAAAAGAGTAAAATCCCATGACTGGAAGAACTCCCTGGTCAGCCTCAGTAAGAAGCTGAGATCCCTCATAAAATCCTCCAAAACTAGTTATGAAAACAAAATTGCCACTGATTCTAAAGACAACCAGAAAGAATTCTATAGCTATGTCAAGAATCTCAATGGCACCACTTAGATCTGCTCTGAGTCACAGCATAATGGCACTAAATATACAGAACCAACTGATATTGCCAACATCCTGGCAGATAGGTTCAGAGCTAACTTTACCCCCCCCCAAAGGGCCCATCTCTATACCAGAAGAATGCAAAGTTCCTGTAATCAAGGCTGCACAGGTAAAAACCACACACTCCAAAGCCAAGAACACAACATCCATGGGACCTGACAACATCCCAGGCTGTGTTCTACATGAACTACAGAATGAACTGGCACCCCACCTAAGCACCATATTCAATCATAGCCTCACATCAGGCTTTGTGCCCACTGAATGGCGCACAGTGGCAGTTATCCCACTCCACAAAGGGGGAGCCAACACGGACCCTGGGACCTACCGCCCCATTAGCCTAATGAGCCTAGTCTGCAAGGCCATGGAACGTATCAGCATAGAACTTATAAACAAAGACAATGGTAATCTCCAAACTCTGGATCCCACCCAGTTCAGATTTGTAAAAGGCAGATCATGTCTCCTAAACCTTATTGACTTCTTTGAAGCAGTCACCAAAGCCATAGACGAGGGTAAGGTGGTTCGCACAGCCTATCTAGATCTCGCCAAGGCTTTTGACATCATCCCCCACTCTGGAATTATAGATACACTTACTAAACTAGGTATAAATCCCTATGTCACAAGATGGGTTGCCAACTGGCTCACTGACAGAACCCACACTGTGAAAGTAGCAGACTCCAAATCCGACTTCAGACGAGTGACAAGTGGAGTACCACAGGGTTCAGTCCTGGGTCCTCTCCTGTTTGGTATCTACTTTTATGAAGTACAGGCTAACACAGAAGGTCTTTGGCTAATGAAGTTCACAGATGATTGCAAACTAGGAGCCATAACTGAAACTTCTAATGATGTGGACATCCTACAAAAGAGTCTCACTGAGACAGATGCCTGGTGTCAAAGCCACGGCCTCAAGCTCAATGCCAAAAAGTGCATTGTCATCCCCTTTGGTAAAAACTCTGTACCCATGGGCTACCACATAGGTGGTAGTCTACTTAACACCGAAAGTGTGATAAGAGACCTTGGGACACAGGTGGACAGTAGTCTCTCCTTTGATAATCACATCAGCACAGTAATCAGGAAATCCTTCTACATGGCACACCTCATCACAAAAGGTTTCTCATCCAGGAAAAAAGAGGTCATTGTTCCCCTCTACTCGTTACTCATTAGACCCATTATAGAGTACAACACCCCTTTTGTTATGTACCTCACAAGACATCTACAACTGGAAAGGCCACAGAAATACCTCACAAAGAGGATTACCGGCCTCAAACAGATGCCCTACGCAGACCGTTTCATGAAACTCCAGCTTTACTTCATTGCATATCGCCTACTCAGAGGCGATATCTGCCTAACATACAAAGCTATGTAAAACCCAGAGCTGTTGGGCATACTCCACTTAAAGAAATCCCAATCCCTCTAAGCTACACAATCTAGGGACCTAAACCTTGTCACTACAATAAACAGAACATGCTGAAGGGATAGATTCCTGTCCCACAGACTTCCCATACTCTGAACAAACTACCTATCTATATCAAACAAAGCTCCTCATTAGCACTCTTCAAGAAAAATCTTGATGATTGGATGGGAAATAGGAAATTCACCCCGGGGATCACCTCTGTGGCTCTGCTCAACAGGAGCACAGGAAAATAATTTTCTTGGGTGGCGAAAGCCAGGGTACCTTTTTGGCTAGGGCCCTAGGGCCAATAGCCTAGTACCTATCTATGAACCTATAAATGGTGGCATATATTACTGCTTATAACAAATAATCAGCACATATTCTGAGAGTCCTTGGATTTCTACAGAGAGAAAAAATATATATTTAACATAACTTACATGGAGGTCACACTACTGGAAGATGCCAAAACAGCAGGCAGAACAGGCTAGAATAGTTTAAACATGGTGCCAGTCTGAGTGAGGTGTATTTAAAATGTTCTGTTAGCTTATAATTGGAGTTTCTGCAGGAGGGGCAGGGTAATATTCACCAAAATGGAGAGAGAATGACAGATATACTGCTACTGGATTTTACAGTCCTTAGAGAACAATAAAAGTAACGAGAGAGAGAACAAGGGAAAAAGAAAGTTCTAGCAGAAGAGCAGCTAGAAGGAAAGGAGATTTACAACTGAGTAGAGTTCAGCAAATTCAGAAGACAGCACTAGGAGTGAGGTACAAAATGGAGGGCAAAAACAGGAATAACTGCAGAGCCAAGTTCTATAACTGCACAGCAAGAACAGTCACTTAGACTACCAGGTACTGTGACAAGTATCTATGCAGCTGACAATTTTGCAGTCTAGGAATTCCTAGAAAAATAGAAACCGTATGCCAGGAGTGAGTATGGAGTGGGAGAAATATGGACACGTGTATTGGGAAGGAGAAGACTGAGTAAAACAAGGATTCCAAACTAGGAAGTATTGGGTTTAGAGAGATCTCTGCTGGGGTGGGGGTTACTAGTAGTGTGCACTCCCTGAATACATTCTAATGAAATTTACAATCATAGAAGGGTTAAATCATTAACATACACTGTAATGTTCCTGTACTTTAAGTAAACCAGCCACAGACGTTTGCAGATGCAGCCTGCTGGTAGAGAACTGGTATAGGGATGCCTCACAGTGTTTGTATTAGCTGACAAACTGTAATGTTCCTGTACTTTAAGTAATCTGGTATGTGTGTGTGTGTGTCTGTGTGTGTGTGTGTGTGTGTGTGTGTGTGTGTGTGTGTGTGTGTGTGTGTGTGTGTGTATGTGTGTGTGCGTATGTATGTATGTGTGTGTATATATATCTATCTATATATATATATATATATATATATATATATATATATATATATATCTATCTATCTATATATATATATATATATATATATATATATATATATATATATGGGGTTCCTATTACTTGATCGAACGTTTAGGTTAGCGAATACCTAAACGTTGATCTGGTAATTGCAAAAGTAAAAAAAAAAGTGAATGGCCAATTTAACACAGAGAAAGAATTCCCTTGGCTGTTATGTGGATTTTGCCTCTTTCCCCACTGTAGAGTGATCTCGGAGTTGGTATATTTAGTTGGGAGGTGTGAAGTGGGAAGCCCCCCACTTTATTTTGGTTTAAATTTTTTTTTTGCGGCCAAGGGAATTCATTCCCTACGTTAAATTAGCCATTCACTGTTTTAATTTTTCGATATTACCAGGTCGACATTTAGGTATCCGCTAACCTAAACTTTTGATCGGGTAATATAGACGCTATATGTATGTGTGTGTGCGTGTGTGTGTGTGTGTGTGTGTGTGTGTATGTATATTTATATGTGTGTGTGTATATATATATATATATATATATATATATATATATATATATATAGATATATAGATATACCCACTTTGAGATCTCACTACAGTGAGAAAAAGGGTAAATTCCCTGATCTTCACTGTGTCGCAATCTCCATTCAAAGGCTTTGAGTTTTCAAAAACTGAATCATATGGTCTCGACCATGTGGAGTCTGAGTATTTATATATATATATATATATATATATATATATATATATATATATATATATATATATCTATATATCTTTTTTACATTTTGATTACCAAGGTAGAGCACTAATCATAGCATGACTAGTTGCAGGCAAAGCCGAGCTGCATTCAAAGCAGTAGCAACAAAAAGAAGCAACTGCAAACAAGAGTGGAACACAAATATAATACAAACTGATCATAAAAGTGTACATTTTGCAAATGGGAAACTACAATCAGAAGAGTAGCGAAAACAGAGTGATAAGCAGGGTTAACCTTAGAAATTTTAAGGGGTAACACAGGTATTTAGAGGACAAAGCTATAGATAAGTAATGGTAAAAACACAGAGTCCAAGGAGACAGAAGGACTGAGAAAGGTAAATGTGAAGACTTAGCAGAGGGATTATTTTCAGCTAAAGGGGCTTCTTCACAGTGCAGAAGGGACCATACCTCTTAAAGTATTAGCACAAAAATCTGGATAAAGCCTGACAGAATGGGGAGGAAACAAAGGCCCAAAAATAGGGATATATTTTAAGTATTGTTCTTATAAACTTAGAATGCTACTAGAATAACAGGACTTGTCTTAGTATTCATTTTTTTGAAGGATGTGAAGTCTGAAACACAAATGTATATCATTATTTAGTGACTTCAGTCCTCAGATTATCCCAATGATTTGCCAGAAAATTATAAATTTTATGAGAAACAGATCAAAAATATGAGGCAAAAATCTGTATAGTTGAGAGGTATGGAAGGGACAGTAGTAGTTAAACCTGTTAATGAAAGATACAGCCCAATGACTGTACCTTCAAACTAAGACAGAAGAGTAAAAACTGACACAGAAGCTGTGGATGAGAGCAGATACTCAGTGGACAGAAGGAAGAATGGTACATGTAGCAGAGTAACAAACAAGAATGTCTAAGGACATTGCGTGATACTAATACTATGCAGGTGCAAGGAGTCTGAGCAGGAAGCTGGGAAAAAGTAGGTATTAAAAATTAAAAAAAACATAGTTCAAGGTTACTATAAAACATGCATGCATGCATGCATAACTAAATAAATAAATTATTAAAGAAACAATGACACCTACAATCCATTTCAAAACTTATATAGAAGCACCTTACTCCCACATAATGTGTTTTTTTTCATTCAACGCTTAAAAAAGCGAACGGTGATTAATCGACCCTATGTAAGCAAACGCTTACAATGTCGAAGTGTCAGAACAGCAATTTTTTTTTCCAAGGGAAAAAAATCGCTGTTCCAACAAAAAAAAAAAGAAAAAAAACAATTTCAAACATTACATTAAGTGGGGGGCTTCACCCTCCACACCCACCCCTACTTAAATATACCAACTCCGAGACCACACTACAGTGCCGAAAATGGCAAAGTACCGAAGCGGCCAAGCAAATTATTTCCCAGACAAAGAATTCGCTTAACAGCTGCTTTGATATTCTGCATTTTCAGCCATTTATGTTCGACCAAGACGTATTCTTTCGAATGCGTCTTTGGTCTTTTAATATAGAAATCACACAAGGAATGCTGAGAACAAATCACTTTATAACGCAAAGCTTTCGGGTATGAACCCTTTCTCAATACTAAATACATACATATACACAAAGCAACTGCTTTTATACAGGCCTAGTAGTCATGTGACTGCAGCCAAAGTCACATGACCTATTTAAATGTGCAGTTTAAAAAATTATTTAAAGAAACATACTGCAAGAAAACATTTGTTAAAAAAGAAGCTACACATATGCATATATATGATCAAATTTCAAAGCAATATGAATCTAAATCTAGCACATATATATGCTTAATTATAAAAATATAAAAATATACATATATACCTATATGTTTAATACAAACTCTAAAAACATTAAAACATAGGTGTACACATACATGTACACAACAGATGCACTTATTAACATCAATGTATAAACATGCTCATGTGCACAGGTTGATAAAAATATCATTTCAACCTCGTTGTAATCCAACAAGAATAGGTTTAATGCTTACTGTACTGTTAAGGCCAGGAGGACTATCAGCTCCCAAACGTACTATCCATTGATATTCTTTAGTTTCAAGAAAATTATTAATGTCACCACATCTGAGTGAGGGAATCACCAAATCAATAACTCTAAATCTAAATGTATGCCTGTCCCCACACGTCTCAATATGCTTATACAAGGCATTCTGAGTATACTGCCTCCTGATTTCTGACTTGTGTTCAATAATCCTGTCCTTAAGTCTACGCGTAGTCTTACCAATGTAGTATGCAGGACATACAGAACATGATGCCATGTACACCACATTGGTAGTGGTACAAGTAGCTCTTACAGAAAATGTATATGTGGCCGTGGCCGTGGCCAATACATATGCAAACCTTGTACTGCATCAGTGGGAATTAGACAATTTGCATGATGGAAAAAATTTTTTTGACACACGTGTTGTGTTCTATCAACGGTTTGTTGATGATTGTTTTTTAATTTGGAGTGGATCTAGGGACAGCTTAGAAGAATATCTTGTACACTTGAACAACACGACATCATTTTTGAAGTTTAAGTCGACCATTACTAGTAAAGAGGCTTCCTTCCTTGATGTTAACATCTTTTACAAGGATGGATTATTGGGCACTTCTGTTTTTAAGAAGGAGACATATGTGGGTAGATATGTGCATGCGGACAGCATGCATGCCCCGCATGTCTTTCGAGGTGTGATTAAGTCTCAATTTATTCGGTGAGTAGGCTCAACACAGACGATATTGTCTTTAATGAACAGTTAAATGATACATTTAAGGATTTTGTTGATTGTGGCTATGCATTGTCTATTTTAAATGAGATGAAGAATCAGGTATCTAACAACAGGCATTCATTATATGCCCCATATTTCAGGAATTATAATCTTACGAACCCTGATGTTGTGATAAATCAAGTTGTAAACCCTACTGTGCAAAGATTTAGATATGTGACTGGTTTTGCAAGTAAGGTCTCCCTTGTTAAGCGCACTATCTATAAGTATTGGCCTATTTTAATGGCATCCCTGAACTTACAAAGTTGTTAGGTGATAAGCCATTCTTTAGCTTTAGGAATATGAAAACCCTCAAAAGTATGCTATGCTATAAAGATTTTCGCCCTCCCTTGAATTTATGCTTTGATAGACCCATCTACTCTACATCTAATTTTGGTACATATGCATGTCTAAACTGCTCCTGTTGTTCGGACTTGATCAGATATGTGGAATCTAATAGTTATGTGCATACGATCACACACCATACATATACATTTTCTGTAAGAGCTACTTGTACCACTACCAATGTGGTGTACATGGCATCATGTTCTGTATGTCCTGCATACTACATTGGTAAGACTACGCGTAGACTTAAGGACAGGATTATTGAACACAAGTTAGAAATCAGGAGGCAGTATACTCAGAATGCCTTGTATAAGCATATTGAGACGTGTGGGGACAGGCATACATTTAGATTTAGAGTTATTGATTTGGTGATTCCCTCACTCAGATGTGGTGACATTAATAATTTTCTTGAAACTAAAGAATATCAATGGATAGTAATGCGTTTGGGAGCTGATAGTCCTCCTGGCCTTAACAGTACAGTAAGCATTAAACCTATTCTTGTTGGATTACAACGTAGGTTGAAATGATATTTTTATCAACCTGTGCACATGAGCATGTTTATACATTGATGTTAATAAGTGCATCTGTTGTGTACATGTATGTGTACACCTATGTTTTAATGTTTTTAGAGTTTGTATTAAACATATAGGTATATATGTATATTTTTATATTTTTATAATTAAGCATATATATGTGCTAGATTTAGATTCATATTGCTTTGAAATTTGATCATATATATGCATATGTGTAGCTTCTTTTTTAACAAATGTTTTCTTGCAGTATGTTTCTTTAAATAATTTTTTAAACTGCACATTTAAATAGGTCATGTGACTTTGGCTGCAGTCACATGACTACTAGGCCTGTATAAAAGCAGTTGCTTTGTGTATATGTATGTATTTAGTATTGAGAAAGGGTTCATACCCGAAAGCTTTGCGTTATAAAGTGATTTGTTCTCAGCATTCCTTGTGTGATTTTGGATCTTTTTGCAGTTTGTTTTTCTACCATCTTTTAATATAGTTCCAATATTTTTTCTATAACTTCTGAATCTTTTATTCATTGAATAACATTAAACACTTCATAAGCCAAACTACACATAGTAAAAATAAAGAAAACATGAAAATGAAAATGAAGCATCTTACATTCTTTTTACATGCTAGTGTACAGTCCCAACTACCAAAGCATCATAAATAATGCCCTTGTTTATATCTCAGCCCCTACACATCAAATGTTCATTTAAAACATGTTTCAGTCTTTTAATCAGTTCATTTTCCACCCGTCAGAAATAAGGAGACAAAAAAAGTGAGGAACAATGCAGCCTTCATAAAAACAAATCTGCTACAGTAGTTTTTATCCCACTGTGTGTTTTGAGAATAGCCTTTAATGGAATTATTTCATTAACACACATCCATTTCATATCCCACATATAACATGGAAAACATGCATAATTTAACATTTCTGTCATAGATTTCTTAGATTCATAGATTTCTCATTTAGTGATAGCAAAAATAAATAAAGAAAAAAGAAAAAAAATCTCAGATTACTGTTTCATAAAGATTCTTCCTGCCATTTATTTACTTCCACCTATTTTATCTTCAATACCTTACCATTCACACACATGCTATTTTCTGAATACTCCCGTCATTCCTCTCTTTTACCTTCCATATCTTAATATTTACCCACAATTCTCTCATCCAGCCTTCACTGTCACTCACATGCTATCTTTTAAATACCTTAGTTTAGCATTCATCCCATCTTCTTTGGTCAGTTCAGTAAGTTGATGCTACCGTATACCTCTACCAAGTTACTGTTTTACTAACAAAACTAGAAAAGAAAAGAAAAGAAAAGTACAACTAAGTTGATATACCCAAACTCTGTTCACATATCCATTTATATAACATGACCTGCTTCAATGGATTTATTTTTCTTTATTTATTTATTGACATTTCATTAACAGGAAAGTCAGGGGAGGCTCAGAGAGAAAAACTCCAATGGATTATGAAACATTTTGAGATCAATCAATTTACAAGCTTTAAAAATAATACAAAAAACAAATACAGTTTAAATAATTATACCAGATTTGACATAATGTGAAAACATTGGTTAAGAATAGATGCAAGTTATATGCAATGATGTAACAGAGTTAGCCAGTTTATAGAGAAATTAAAGTAAGTTAGTGTAATATAAACAGGAACTGCAATATGAAGTGAAAGAAAATCAGGCTTATGGCATATTTAGACAGAAAGCCAGGGGAGAGAAATTTGTAGAATTATGGAAGTGAGTGAAGAATGAAGATTAAGGAGATGTAAGGTGTGTTGGCACTAGATTCTCGTGTTACAAATGTATTAGAACTGCATGTCATACAAGATGCTGGTGTTACAAATGTATTAGAACTGTATGTCATGTGCATATAAAACTGATGTGTGTTTTTGTTGAAAAGGTATTTGTGAAGTGCTTGTGTTTGAAATGTATCCACAGTGTGCCCTTCTGGATAGAGAACAGAAGTGTACATGCACTATTGCAACTGTTTAAATGTATATGTTTTAACAGAGGAAACTGGCAGACAGGAGGTTAACCTCAGTCCAGCAAACTTTAAAAAAAATATCTGAAATTAAATCACTTTACGGGCTAGGCCATAAAGCTGCTATTTCATAGGTTTCAATGCAGCCAGAGACACAAAGTCTGTAATAGGAAGCTTTCTGTACTGTCTTTGGGGTGAACTAATTGCTACTCTGGAAGTGTGGAGGTATGCAATTGTTTTATGACTTCCATCACCTGCCAAAGATCTGAACAAAAGCCCTTGTGTGTAGTTTTACAGGTAGGTTATTTTAAATATTTCAAATCAATGAATGGTACTAAACAGAAAAAAGGAAGCTTTGCAGCCCAAAGACAAATCCGTTTTTGGTTTTGCCACCAACTAAAGAATAAAAAAAAAAACTTTGCAGTCACGATGTAATAAAAAGCCACAGTTTATTAAAAGTAATCACAAAAATAATAACTTCACTCAATGCTTAACTTATTCACTGTGTTTTTCATCCATTTAAATCCAGACTTCATCAGATACTTTCCCTGCTACATTTGCTCTCTCATTTATACATTATTCCAACTAATTACCATCCATTTTAAATGAATAAATTAGCCAGATTTTAAAAAACATAACACACACTTCAAAAGGAACAAAAACTTCTTTATAAAAGGGAAAGGGACAGATTTGTATCTTAGAGGACATATTAAAGTCATACTAATCCATTATTAAAAATGTTCAAAAAATAACCTTTTATATCACATAAAAATAATATAAAATATCACTTTAAATACAACAATGCTACCCTCTAGTGTTTCTTAGTTATAAAAATATGTGTACCATATAAATATGATTTTTATCAAAAAATAAATATATATAACATTTTAAAAAAAAAGGCTTGTTTAAAAAGTTTTGTGTCTATATTAAAACATATATACAAGCATCCATTCTTCTTAATGTCTCGCAGCTCTAATCTTTAAAATGGGAGCTAAAGAAATATTTTCATTAAATCCTAGGGGAGGGTTATCTGCCCCCAGTATAAGCTGCCAAAATATTTCTCTATACTCAATTTTTTCTTCCTATAAGCCACCTTAAACATATTTTTTTACCTCCTCAAGAATAACAAAACCTTACTATTACAACTGGCAAAGGTTTTAGCTTGTATAAATCTATCTCTACTGGATAAATATGTTTCACTTTTATTTAAAACATATTGACATTTCTCACACCTTCTGCATTTAAATTTACCTTTTCTTTTATTACACTGTGTGCACCTCCTATTGTAATTTTCCAATTTGTCTTTGAGGATATAACCCTTTTTTATATACAAAATTTATGGGTTCATCAAAAAAACTTTCCAAGTTAGAAAAAAGTTCTAAACAATTCCCATTTTTCTCTTATTATATTTTTAATCTTTGATGTATCTCTATTATAGTACATCATGTACACCCTCTCAAAGTTCTCACCTTTGTTGAACCCCTCATTATTTTTACATACCTTTCCTATATTGGCATGGTTCTTTCCCAAAATTGGCCAATATTTTGTCCATCTATCTTTGTTTACTTCCTCCATGACCTGGTCAATAAGCCTTTCAGGGTATCTCTTCTCCAAAAACATATTTTTCAGCTTTAAACATTCCCTTTTAAAATATTCTTCTACAGAGGTCATTTTCAAAAGTCTTTTGCCCCTATTGCTCCTTTACAATACTTTTTTCTGACCGTAAGGGTGGGCGTTTGTGTAACGTAAATATAAATTTGAAAATATACTTTTTCTAAAAATAATAGACTTAAAATCTTGTGTTTCTTTCACCTTTTGTATACTAACATTTAAATAGTTCAACCTATTTTTGTGTATATTATACGTAAAATTTTAAAATTCTGTAGACTGATTTAAATATTTAATAACACCCTTAATGTAATGTTCATTTCCTACCCAAAAGATACATATATCATCTAGATATCTCTGTACAGTATCCAGTGCTGACTATATATTGAATTAAAGACATATATTTTCTCCCAAACCTGCAAAACTATATTCGCATAGTTTGGGGCACAACATGCTCCCATACCTCTGCCTTTTATTTGCTTGAAACATTCTCCTTCAAAGTGAATATATTATTTATCAAGCACCACTTCCATTAATTGCAGTATGACTCGAAAATCTTTGAAATTAAAATTCCCTTTATCTGCCATGGCTTCTTCCAACCATTGAAGCCCTATGTCTTGGGGGATGACTGAAAATAAATCCACTATATCAATAGTGAGAAATATTAAATCCTCCTGATAATATTTTTCTCCACTACTTTTAAAAAATCCCATGAATCCTTTAAACAGCCTTCATGGTGCTCATTTAACTTTTTTATTTTTTCGTCAATGTATTTAGAAATGGGATATATTTTGGAACCATTTCCTGCCACAATGGGTCTAAGGGGAGGATTGTCCATATTTTTGTGAACTTTAGGCATTCCAAAAATGTTTGGAATAATTGGCTTTCAAATTTCAAGTATTTAAATGTTTCCATATCTATTAATCCATTTATTAATAAATCATTCAAGATACAATCTATCTTAGAATAGGCTATAGATATTTCATTTTTTTGGAAACTCTTCTGTATCTTGTTTCATCTTCTAGTATTTCCATCATTTTCCCCATGTACATCATATTGCCTGTGCTTTGAACTCTGATGTCACTGTGACTATATACTTAGTATTTTCTTGTTATTTTATTATTTATTATTAAATATATTTAAGGTATAAAAAGGTATTTATTCATATTTAGGGATATAGTTTATCATGGTGTTGAGCAAGAACAGAGCTAGCTATTGGTTTCTGAATTTCATAGGTACAGAAGAAATCTTAATTTCCCAGTTATAATTTGAAAATCCTAAGAACTAAAGAAGTTTCAAAAATTCTCTTATAATCATGCTTAAACTCAGTCTTCTCTATTAAGCATCCAACATCCTAACTCCCACATACAATCCTTTGCAATCCACTTTACTTATCGTAACTTACTCCCCCTTTTTCCTGTCACCATACACTCTCAATATACTCACCATAGTCTCTTGACTTTTAAGAATACACACAAATCATCCACATAGTCAGAACCTTTGGTACTTCTGTTCCTAGCAGATATATATATATATATATATATATATATATATATATATATATATATATATATATATACACCTTACATCCACATTCTCCGTTAAAGTGTTAATAAATATATCCATTTATGTGACATATAAGAGCAGACTTAAAGGATGCCCTTAATTACATAGAAGAACTTACCCAACCTTCCATTAACTCCTCTCCCCTTCTTTTAACAATACAAACTCTTTAAATAACCTAGAAACATCTTATGCAACCTTAATCCATATAAATTTATCCTTAACTCTCCATACATAAAGTCATGGTCAGAAGCCGTCTCTTGATTTCATAAAAAGGCATAGCTATTTACCTTCCCCTTCCTTCCATGCTCAAAAATGTCCAGACATATTCTGAAAGAATCAATGATACTTCACACCATCACTCAGAGCTATAATTAGGGCATGGCAAGGGGGCAGCTGCCACAGGTGCAAGCCTTGAGTTGGGGGCATGCCAGTTTCGGGAACTGCACAAGGTGCAAGATGACCTAGCTACAGTTTTGTGTATACCCCATGCCTGGAATCTACTGATCACTTTAGGAAACTACCCTGTCAATGTATTCTTAAAATTAATTTCAGGCATATGTTTAACAACAAATAGGTCTCCAGTTATGAATATCATGTGGGTTCTTTTTATTATTTTAAAAAATCCTGTTTTATAGAAATTATCATCTCCTTGCTATGATATGCACTGATAGATTTCCAGCAACTCATGCCAAAGTAAGGCCGCAAAAACAGAATAAGACAAAGCATCCTACCCTCAAATTCCCCATTATATGCTTCCAAAAGGACCTCCCCTACCTTTGTAGATGTAACCCTTCTTATCATCCATTCTTCTGCTTCACACTCACTTGTATCCCATCACATTTTCTAAATACGCCTATCATATACACTATAGCATACTCAATCACTCCATCAATACCTCTAATTAACACTCTTCCCTTAATACTTTCATTGTCCATTTCTCCATTGCATATTCCAACACTTCAAGAGGACACAAGAAAGCTCCCTTTCACCACCCACACAATTCATGTTTAATTCTTTAACTGATACAAAAATCTTCCTGTTATAGTTTATTAGCTAGTTAGTCGATTCCTTTCCTTCAGTTTCATTCACCACATCACCTTTTTCTTTTTGGTCATACGATTGTAATATTATTTTACATCTGTCGTAAAGATTATATTCAACTTTACTCACCTGCCTACTCAGTCTGCAATAAAACTTAAAAATTTTGCTTAAAGTTCCTCTACCATTTAAATATGCAGTAACATAATTCTCAGACCAATGTCTTTTATAGATTCATAGATTGTACTAGGTTAATAAGCCAGGGGGGCTTTCTAAGCCAAGCCTAGTTTTCCAGAAAGAATAATAATGTCCTGTATCCAAATAGGACATTGCAAGCCAGGCATTTATAAGCTACCTCTATCCATAAAGGTGTAAATTTCCTACTCCCCATCCACTGGTCTAGGGTGCACTGGGTAATAGATGAACTCACCTTCACATGGATGGGAAACCTGTTCTACAGGAGGGGCAGTCTCTGAGACACATATCTGTCTCTCCAGCAAGTTCTGTTTAAGTTCCTAGGCCTTCTTTTTCTGGTTCTCTTTGACTTTTGAATATATAGTAGATTCATAAGTGTGGGATTTGCAGATGCCTTGTAAGCCAGGCAGAGATCACCCCTCAGCAATCCATAGGAGGCTGAGTAGAGGGAAAGGGATTTAAGGGTCTCTGCATAAGGCAGGTTCATTATTCCTTGTATTCTTCTTATGAGGAACCTCTGATGTTGCTCTAGTTGCTGAATATGCCTGGTCAGGTACATACCAAAGGGAGCACTGTACTCTATGCCTGGTCTGATAAGGGCAGAGTACAGCGGTATAATGTCCTCTTTGAACATAGATGCCATGCTCTTACTTATAAGTTGAGCAACATAAAAGGATTTTCTCACCACTGTGGCTACATGGTGATCGAAGGTAAGACTAGTGTTTATGTGCATGCCCAGATCCCTAACCACTGGCTTTACTCTTTGGGGCATATTATCAACATGATACTTAGCCAAGATGGTGGACTTTCCAAAGGGTACAATTATGCATTTCTTAACAGTGAGATTAAGATCATGACTTTGGCACCATTTATTAGTCAGAGATAGATCTTCTTGAAGAATGCTAGTCTCTGCAGGGGAGTCAATGATAACCCTCAGCCTGCAATTATCCAAAAACTTAGTCAGCCATACAACTTCAGCATTTCCTTCAATTTCAGAGAAAGAGATACAAAAAAGGAATGGTCCCAGTACAGATGCTTGGGAGACTCCGCTAATGGCTGGCCTCTTGGTGGAGGTGATCTCCTGGGTCCTATCAGTGAGCCTGTTGGCTATCCAGTGGGTGATAAAAGGATTTATAACTAAATTAGTGAGCTTCTCTATAATGCCTAACTGTGGTATTGTATCAAAGGCCTTGGCCAGGTTGAGGGAAGCTGTGTGCACAGGCTTATTTTCATCCAGTGCTTTGGTAACCCTCTCAAAAAAGTCCAATAAATTTAATAGGCAGGACCTTCTTTTAACAAAGCCAAACTGAGAAGGGTTCAGTATTTGCAGGTTACCTATGTCCTCATTTATCATATCCATGATGATTCTTTCCATGGCCTTACATATGAGGCTGGCAAGACTTCTGTGTCTGCAGTTACCTGGATTAGTAATTGTACCTCCTTTGTGCAGGGGAATAACTGTAGCCATCTTCCATTCCTTGGGCACAAAACCTGGCTGAAGGCTCCAGTTGAAAAGTGATTTGAGTAGACCAGAGAGGTCATGTTTCATGTTATTTATTAAACATCCCAGAATGTTATTTTAGCCCATTGATGCAGTGTTTTTGACCTTGCAAGGTACATTGATGACCTGTTCCCTAGTAATGATTGGGAGAATTGTGGTATGAGGTATTTCCATTGGACTGTTGGGATGCTGGAGAGGGGAGAGAAATTTCAGCTGAACCTGTAAGCCAATAGCTTGGCAATGGCCTCTGGTTCAATGTGGGTGATGCCATTTACAATAAGTTCTGTGCATTATTTTGCATTTCCTCTGAGGTTACAGACATAGCTGTAGAATGCTTTGTGATTGTCCTTAGTCCGAGAAGCTATTTTTAATTCAAATTTAGCATTTGAAGCATTAGTTAACCCTCTGTTTAGATTGGTCAGGTGGCTTTTAGTATGTATGCCTTTTTCCTCCTATGCTTGACCAAGATTTTTTTTTAATTTTTTTTCTCTGAACAAAACTACATATACAATTTTAAATTCATTTGTTCTGTAGAAGAGCGACATGGACTTTACCAATTTGTTTTCCACAAGTAAATTTTTCACACCATAACAACACTTTTTGTTTTGTGATTTGCAAAATCCACCTCTTTCACAACTGAACACACGACCGATGCATGTTCTATGCCTTCAGTTAGAAACATAATATCTTTAGGCCCACAAGAGATAATAATTTTGTGATGATTTTTTAAGAACTTCACATTAGCCAAATGCTTTACATGTATGTATGTATCCACATATAACACAGCTTAAATTCATACAGTTAGAACCACAGAACATTTTCCTGATGTACAAAAAAAACCGAACAGCTTTAAAAATGTCAAAATAATGCTTCTTAGAATGAGAGCCACAGAAACAAATCTGCCTCACAGAAAAATGCATTTCATGATTGACATCAAAAATTAATCCTTTGTACAAGTACCTGTTCTTACACCTGCTTTCACCCCTTCACTTATCAATATCCCAGAAAATATATTTTTTTCTCAATATTCCATTAAGTTTGCCATTTCCCCAGTAACTTTCTAAATCTTTTAATTCACGTGGGCTTAAGCAAATAGATTGCAAAAGGAAAATTTCAGGATTTTACACAATTAGTAATCTTAAACTCCTCCAACTTTTTCTTAAATGATTTAATGCTATTTACATTAATGCTATTTATATTTAGTAAAACAATTTCATTTATTGCTTCCCTTTTTCAATTTTGGAGCTGCACCTTCCTTTCCACTTGCTTATTTTCCATTGGAAAGATTCATCCAGCTCTCACTGTCTTCTCCTGACTCACCTTCAGTTTCACCAAAGCAATAAACGTATTTCTAACAGCAATCTGAGATGGACCATCATTTAATTCCATAACTTGTCTTCTGATAGACCTTGTTAATTCATGTACTTTAACTCTGTAAAACAGAAGACGCATCATTTTTTGTCTTTGGAAACACTGTTAACATTCATGTCCTTTTCCTGTGGTGCATCTCCCTTTATGCTCTCTCTTGTTTCTGAACAAAGTCCTTCTGCTTCTTTATTATGTAAACATTTTAACTAATCTCTGCTAGAGTATGTTTAAGTTTCTAGACAGTACAGGAGTTCATGTCCTTCTGTACTGTGTAAACTACATCACATCTTTTTTACACTGATTTATCTCATGGCCTTCTCCACATTGCAAACACTGTACCTTTGTATACTCATTTTTAACATGACCTTGCTTTCTGCTAAGAAATCAAGACATAGGCTAACCACTAGCCAGTAGAAAAGAAAATTATCTTGCCAGAACCAAAAGTAACATTGTTAGGTAGGGGTTGCACCATAAAGTCCATAATTTTAACTTCACCTCCACAATCCATTTAACAATCTAAAACCCTTCGGTATAGAAACAGTCCCAGGAAATCTCAGACTGTGACATAAGAACTGCAAATGGACTTAAACTTCAGTGGGTAACCAAATTCGGATCAGTATGTTGTTTGTCTTTTCGGCTTTTCCCGGTTAGGGATCGCCACAGTGGAACTCCGGTCCGCTAATGATTGGCAGTAGATTTTTTATGGTCCCGAGTTGCCAGCCCGACACCCAACCTTCAGCGAAGGCACGTCCATTCACACATGTCTTTTGGAGGCCACTCAACTGCGGGGAGGACATGCAGACCCCACACAGAAGGCCATCCAGCCGTGAATCGAACAGGCAAACCTCTTGCTGTGAGGCAACAATGCTACCGCTGTACCACTGCGGCTATTTACAACAGTTAATTGCGTTGTCAAATTGTCATATAAGGAAGGTTGTGAGCATCAAAGTCTTTCCACGGGATGTCGTCTGAACAGAAATCATAACAGAAGAGGAAACTCTGCAAAGCAATCTTTCACCTCAGCATGCACAACTCCAGGTTTCAGACCAAAGTCTTCTTTTAAAAGAAGTCTTCCCATAAACAGTCCATCACATTTTATCCCCTGAATCCTTACGAACATACTAACAACACTGTACCTTGTAATAGTATGGGCTTTACTTACCAGATGATTTAACATTGTGAATGGGCTACCTTATACTTTATTTATTGCAGGAATCTGGCCTAGAGTTTTTTACTCCTATCATGTTTTGGACAATACTTCACTCCTGACCAGCCAGATAAGACTCCATCATCCAGTACGCTAAAACCAACACAGAAACTCTATGAAATCTAGCACTTGATGTTTCAACAGCAGTACTAGAAACTTCTGCCATATCCTTCGGGGTAAATCCAATTAATCTCCACAGGAAACAGCACACTGAGCCTTAGCACCACAGTCTCACTCCAAGGATAAAACAGATTGTTCCAAAGTATTACTTTCCTTAGTTTGCATTTTTGAGATGTGGGGAGCGGCACCGACTCTAGATCATGCCCTATAGGGGAACAGTTGTATAGATGTGACTGTGCCAATATTGGTTATTATGTGCCCACCATAAAGCCCAGCAGTCTTGGGTCAATAAGCAATTGGCTGGCCGGTGTCCAGTTGCCCAGCTTGAGTTACCTCTGATAGCTCTGCTGAGTAGTAAAAGCTGGACATAAAACTAATCGATCTGCCAAACATAAACTAAGAATTGTTACACTCAGTGTAGGTTCACTGACAGGATGCAGCTTGGAAGTGGATGACATGATGATAAGGAGGAGGCTGGACATCCTATATATCCATGAGATGATAGAAGGGCAGTGCAGCTAAGCCACTTGGTTTAGGTTCCAGAGTCAACTACACAAGAGGAGGACAAACTAGAAATGGTGTGGGAGCTGTGGTGAGGGAGAGGTTTCAGAAGACAGTGAGGGATGTCATTAGAATTAGTGATAGACTCTTGGCAATCAGACTCCAGTATAAGGATGGGTCAGTATTTACAGCATATGCCCCACAGCAGATTTGTGGCAGAAAGAAAAAGAGTGATGATTGCAAATTAGGAGTCATCAATAAATCCCACACTGACATAAGTGTTCTCCAGGAAGTACTGACGCAGACAAACAACTGGTGTCAGAACCATGGACTAAAACTAAATACCAAGAAATGCATAATAGTGTCCTTTGTAAAGTCATCCACCCCAGGTAACTATCATATTGACAACAGACTCCTTAAAATTGACCCATTAGTCACAGACTTAGGGACACACATAGGCAGTAATCTAGCCTTTGACCATCCTGTGTCTACAATAGTGAGGAAATCATTCTATGTTGCACAACTTATAAACAAAGGTATGACATCTGGGTCCATGGAAGTCATTGTTCCACTTTATTCGGCATTCATCAGACCTATCACTTAGTACAATGCCCCCTTTGGTGTGTACCTAACCAGGCATATCCAACATTTGTAACATCCACTGAAGTTCCTCATTAAAAGAATACAAGGCATAAGTAAAATGTCCTATGCAGACAGTATTAAGGTCCTATCCCTGTATTCTGTCTCCTACAACCTCTTGAGGGGTGATCTATGCCTGGCATACAAGGCATTGCCAGATCCCACTCTGATGGATCTCCTGCATAGCCACAAAACAAACAGCACCAGAATTACCCATTCTAAAGACTTAAACTTTGCCTGTGATATAAATAGGACCTGCTGGAGGGACAGGTATGTATCCCAAAGACTACCCCATTTCTGGAACAGACTCCCCATTCATGTGAAGAAGAGTTCATCCCTAACCCAATTTAAGTGTAACTTGGATGACTGGATGGGAAACAGGAAATTCATCCCTGGCTTGACACCTATGTCTAATGGACACAGGTTACCTGTAAATGGTTCATCTCCCAGGCCCCTGTTTGTAAATGTTTTATATCCTAAGCCCCTGCTCACACTTATCAGGGGTACCAGAACTTGTCAGAGATTTGGGATGCATGGCTAGGCTGAAAAAAGGCCTTTGTGGTTGTTAGCCTAGTAAACACCTATGAAACTATGAGTGCATTCAGATAGCAGTTGCAGGACCTTCTAGATCAAGCATGACAACATGAATTGGTATTGATAATGGGTAACCTACATAAATGTACATATTAAGACAGACAGAACAGAATATGTGGACTCCCTTTGTCCATACAGGTGGGGCAACAAGAATAAAGAAGGGGAGGCTATTCTAAATTTCTGTCTGGCAAATGGCTTGATGGTGACCAACTCGTGGTTCAATTAGAGGGACAGTCATGAGATTACATTTAAAATTGGCCAATATACACTTAGGTAGACTTCCTCATAGTAAGGAAAGGGCACTGAGGTAGAATCAGTGATTGCAAAGCCAGCCTTAGTGAAACAGCTGGCCACAGCATAAACCACTGGTTGCCACAATCAGCTGCAAGCAGTGGTCAGAGACTAAGCCTAAGACCTGGAAGTTGACTGGAGAGAAAGCATAAGATTTTAAGTAATTGCTCAGGGCTCTAGCACCTCAGGAAGAAGAGAAGAGAAAGTAGGTGGAGTTGAAGAAGAATGGCAGCTCCTCAAAAAAGCATGTGTGAGGACTGCAGACCAGGTATGTGGCCAAGCCAGGTATTGAAATAAGGTAATAAGGAAAGATGGTGGTAGAATGCAGAAGTCCAGGCAGTTGTCAAAAGAAAGAAATAATGCAGGAAAAAGTGAGGGATAGAAAAGATGGACCAGGCTAAGAAGGAATACTGGCTGGCTAACAAAGAGGCTAAGAGAAGAGTTGCAGTAGCAAAGGACTGGGCATCAGCAGAACTCTACCAGATTCTCTAACAAAGATGGTGCAAAGGAACTCTATCAACTTGCAAGGCAAGGACAGAAAGATAAAGAATATAGTTAGACATCCTTTGTAAGGGATGACAGTAATAAACTTTTCAACAGGCCACGGGAAATCAAAGGCAGATGGAAGGAGTACTTTCAGCAGTTTCTGAATGAAGAAAACACCGCAACAGCTGTAATGTCTGAGACACAGCCTGAAATGAAAGAAGATGAGGAGCCCACCCTAAAAGAAGTAAGAACAGCACTAAGGAAAATGAAATCAGGCACAGCAGCAGGCTCAGAAGAGGTCACATCAGATATAATCAAGGTGTTGGGTGAGACAGTAGAGAAATGGCTCCTGAGGGTACTCATAGCAGTATGGAGAAAAAAGTATATCCCAGAGGACTGGAGAATAATGATACTTGTGCCAGTGTACAAGAACAAAGGGGACATCCACAACTGTGGACAGTACAGAGGAATCAAACTCCTATCACATTGCATGACAGTTCTAGAGAGGGTGGTTGATAAATGAATATGCAGAGTACTGTAAGATGGGAGATAAGGAGTTCAGATTCAGATCCAGATGCAGCACAACTGACCTGATGTTTGCAGTGAGACAGACAGATGAAAATAAGTTAGAGATGAGGAAATAGTTCAACTGAGCATTCCTAGACTTGGAGAAAGCATATGAAAAGGTCATAAGAAAGCTGATTTGGATAGTCTTACAGTGGCTGAAAGTCCCAGAAACATTAGTAGAATTACTGCAGGCTATGTAAAAGGACACAATGACTCAAGTGTGAACAGTTTTTGGTCTCACAGAGGGGTTCCCAGTGGGAGTGGGTGTGCATCAGGGTTCAACTGTGAACCCACTGCTGTTCACAATGGTGATGGACTACATTAGCAAACAGGTTGGAGGGGACAGATTAACAAAGTTGCTATATGCAGACTATGTGGCAATACAGGCTGACTCTGAGTAAGAACTTCAGCAAAGGATAGCTGAGTGGAATGCAAAACTGAAAGCACATGAGATGAAACTGAGTACAGGCAAGACAGTTGTTATGGCAAACAATAAGGGAAATCAGAAAAAGCTGAAAATTGAGATTGAAGGAAAAGCAGAGGAACAGGTTAACAGGTTCAGGTATCTGTGAGGATTGTTTAAGGAGAAGGAAATTCTGAATCAGGAGTTCAAAGTCAGAATCAGAGGGGCTGCAGCCAACTGGCACAGAATGTCATGTATAGTATATGAAAATAATGTCAAAGAAGCTGAAAAGTAAGGTGTACAAAACAGTGGTGCAACCCATACTACTGTATGGTACAGAAACTTGGGCAGTAAAGGTAGAGCAGTTGAGTAAGCCAGAGGTGATGGAGATGAAGTGTCTGACATGGGATGCACACTGTGGGACAGACAAAGAAATGAGGACATCAGAGCAGAAGCCAAAGTAGCTCCAGTTGCAGAATAGGTCAAAGAGAACAAATTATAGTGGTTTGGGCACATGTGCAAAAAAGCAGAAGACAATCTGGTATAGATGATTTGGGACAGACAAGAAGAAGGCAGGAGAAAATGAGGGCATCCATCAAAGAGATGGATGGATTGTGTGAGAGAAGACCTGTGACAGTTAAGCATGACTGTTGAAGAAGAAAGGAGAGTGACATTGAATTAAGAGAGATAGTGACAGTTGACACAACATCGCAAAGCCATGTAGAAAATGGGAAAAAGGGACTTGATGATGATGAGTTCCTTCATAATAGGTTTATAGTTAAGTCCTAGGGCAACTGACCATGTGAGCCTTTTTAAGCTTATCCAGTTTCCCTCTCAAATGTGAGAATCAAGACCTGTACCTTGTGTCTGTGAGGTAAATACCTTAACCGTTATGCTAACTCCCAGACCAACTCAGGGATTCACTTAAGCATAAAATGATCTCCTCTCCTCCCTCAGTCAGTACCTCATCATTTATTCAATTTGGTCAAAGGAATATTCATCCATAGGAAGCTGTGGGAGCTGCAAGCAGTGATGCAGCAAGAAACAGTGGACATTGTCAGCCTGACAGAAACATAGGCTAGTGACAAAAAAGGGGTAGGAGATGGAAATGTCTGAGTAAGATGTTTCAGGAGTGAGGGAGGAAAAGAATGGAGGTGGAGTAACGATATACATAAACATCAGGCTTGAGAGGAGGAGGAGCACCGCCCCATAAAGAAAGTAAGGTAATAGCTAGGGTCAGAATCTCTTATGAGTACCCTGGCAGCTAACATAGGGAAGAAAGAGAGTGCTTTTCAACTGATATAGTGTATCAGCCCCCAGACCATTCAAGGGAAGAGCATGAGAGACAGAAGGATAGGATAAGGGGTGAGGCAGGAGGAAGAGGAATATACTCTGAAGAATGTGAGTATTCCAAAACAAACCCAAAGGTTCTGAGGTCATCTACAGAGGGAGAAAGCACTCACTGAGGTCTTAGAGTGTGAGGGCTTCAGCCAACTGTTGAAGGACTGTACTAGAAATGAAAGGATTCTGGATGAGCTGATAACTAAATTGGCAGGTACCATCTGCAACAAAGGTAGGAGTAGAAATGCAACAACAAAAATTACGTTGTGTGATTTTAGGGGGTGGATCATGCTGGAAAGAGGGTTAAAGATGAGCTAGAGTTACTGGAATAGATCAAAGATATAGTTCTTAGAGCTATTAACATGGGTTGAATGAAAAGTTAAAAATACAAAAAGATGAGAGGGCCATTATGGTGACACAGGAATGTAAGGGTAATGGATAAGTCAAAATATATGGCATATTGGAGGTAGAAAGGATGTAATAGGGAGGTATAGGACACACAACTGAAGGATGCAAGCTGAAGGAAAATAAAATGGGAAAAGCAAAGCCACAAGATTAAATGGAGTTGGCAGGAGAAGTCATTTAGGTAAATAGCAGAAGGAAGTAGTAAATGAATGAAGGAAAGGGTAGAACCTGCTAGGCTGAGCAGAGTTAGGGGAAATCACAGAAGGTTGGGAGACAGAAGTGGCACAGAATAGCACTATGCTTCACTCTTCAGTTAGGAAAAGAAGGTAATGCTGTCACTGAGGAAGGGAGATGTAGCAGAGTGGGCACATGCCAGCATAGAAAGGGGGGGTGGAGTGGGTACTGCCTGTCTTTGGTGGGGGTTGGGCAATAAAGCACAATAGCCAGATATCTGGTCTGTCAGGAATCTGGGCAGTGTTCTGTCAAACTCGTAACAGAGTCCTTTAAAATTTCAATGGTCAGTGCCCAAGTACAGTGCCCTTGCATAAGAAGACAATAGAACTATCCAGAGGACATGTCTATTTAGTCTTTTAGCACTGGCAGAGAAAACCAGGAGAAGAATCCTGAGGTAAAAGCTGGTTACATTCCTACAGGACAACAACCAGAATGGCTTCATGGCTGTAATGAACTGCTTGTCAACCTTGACCTAGCCTTATGCTTGGGTTATAGCAGACCTAAATATGGGATTACTCGTAACCTTGGCCTGAAATTCACCAGTGTCTTTGACCTCATCATGCACACATTGCTCCAGCTGGAGATACTGGGTGCTGTGCCCAAGATGGTGAGATTGGATTTCTACAAGGTTGAAAGATAGGACACAGAGGGTTATATTGTGAGTGACAGTGTCAGGAATAAGTGAGCAGTGGAGTATCACAGTGGTCAATAATGGGTCCAGTATTCTTCAATATATTAATTTCACATACAAGTGAACCAAGAAAATGATCACCTTCTTCACTGACAATATAATAACAGAGGCAGCAGTGGGTAATGAGGGAAGTCTTTGGAAAGATTTGGAAAAGCTAAACAAGAAGGTGGAACTATGGCAGATGATGCTCAGTAGAAATGAATGAATGTCCCCCTATTGGGGAGGACTGAAACTTATGGGATCTAAGGACGCTGAATATACCCAGACTGGATTACCAGGAGCAGAATGAGAGGACAGTGACTGCCCCAAACAGAATGTAGGAAGGTGTCCCTGGGGTTAAGTTCATGAAGTAAAGATGTACTGTGCCTGCTATTCTGATTCCTTGTCTTGTCACACCTTTAGTAGTTTATTAAATTCTAAAGACCATATAGTGAGAAGGACATCCAGCTACTGGAAGGAGTCTGGAAGAAGCCACCAGAAAAGTGCATGGAATGGAGGGAAAAGATATATAGACTGAGGCTAGAACTGTTAGAGTTCTTCTCAAATGGGACCAGAAGATCTCAGGGCAACATGATACAGGTGAACAAGATCATCTCAGGGAATCATCATGAAAAGGAAGGAAAGACTGTGGTAGAAGAGGGCACAGCCTGCAGAATTCATGGAGTAACTATTCTTTGGATCTGTGATTAAAATCTGTAAAACACGACATTTCAAAAAGATCAGTGTTATAGCAGGGAAATTAATACATCGTTTACACACTATTGCATGTCCTTGGAGTTGGTATATGTAGATCAATATGTGTGTATATACCTTTAAGAAGCTATCCAAGGGCTTGCACACGTGTATAAATACTGAGCACATGCAAACCAGACTGCCATTTTGTAGTTAGTCTTTGAGATGAAAGCATGTATGTATGTAAGGTCTGTCTGTTAACTAGTTTGTTCATATTTAATGATGTTGTTATCCATCCTGATGTGTTTGTATGTATTAAAGCATTTTAAAAAAACCCCAAGCCTTCTTGTCATATGTGATAGAGATGAACGAGTGACATGGTGTCAGAAATGGCATGTCTAAAAGGACGTGGTGTCAGAAGTGGCATATCTAAAGGGCATGAAGTTAGAAGGGACTTGGCTAAAATGACTAGTCACTTGCTTAGAGCTGGAGGACTATACACGAGCAGATCATCCCTAAAATGTGCAAATTTCACAAAACAGGTCAGAAACGAATTTTAGATGTTAAAAACTTGCTCAGTACTACTTCTTTTCATATAATATAAAACGAGGCATACAGGACACTCTAAATGATATTCGCATAAACAGATATGTACAATATTGATAAAAATATTCAAATTACTACAGAAAATGTTTGAAATAAAGTCTGAATTGCATAAAATGAATAAAATAAGGGGAAACGCCCGCATTTTTCAATACATGCATTGCAAATCTGTATTTTCCATATTAAGCAAAGACATCAAAGTTATCAGAAGTGTGTAAAGTGTTTGCATGTTTTTGCAGTGTTACAGTAAAGCTATTTTGCAAAAGTGCAGTCATTACAGGGCACATTTCACAGAATACAGCCATTACAGAGCATATTTCACAAAGTAAAGTATTTCAAGGATTTAATTGTGATTGAATGTTATTACAAGCTTACAGAACAGTTTGTTTATACACAATTACAAAGGCCATATTTTCAGTGTGTTTGTGTATACTTTGTGGGCATGGAAGATGGATTTCGAAAACTCAGTGCATTTGTGTTTGACAGTAATACTGCTGAGAACTGGAGAGTGTTTGAGCAAGAGTATGACATTTTCATACAGGCTGCATTTTCTGATAAAGATGACCGTACAAAGGCATTTATTCTGCTTAATTTAGCTGGGTCAGAAGCCATAGAAAGGGAACTCTCATTTGTGTATGCACCTATCTATATCAGAGAAGGGTAAAAATGTCATATTGTTGTACTGGCTGAGTCAAGGGAGGACCCTGAGTGCATAAAATGTAAATTTAGAGAAATGTGTAACCCCCAGAAAAGTTTTACAATGGAAAGGCACTTATTTTACACAAAGGATCAAAAGCCTGGTGAAACTTTTGCAGCATATATAACTGACCTGAGAAATTAGGCTAAAACGTGCAGATGTGGTGACTTAAGGGATGAGATGATAAAAGACAGACTTATGTGTGGCATAATAGATGATGCTGATCAGAAAAGATTTTGCTTCGTGACAGTGATTTAACTTTGAATAAAGCCACTGAGATTTGTCAGATATATAAGCTCACACAAAAGCACACAAATATGCTTACAAATGAGAATAGCTCTGGAAGGCACAGTGTAAAGCTTATGTTGATAGTATGCAGCACGTGGTTAAAAGAAACAGGCCCAAGCACATGGCAGCAACTATAACCCCTGCAACACTAACTGGTAAACCCCAGGACTTTCTAGCAAATTCCAGAATTCGCACAGTCACAGTGAAGTACAAGAGTGAGTCAGCAAACTCAAAGCATGGGCCCTCACCCAATTTCATTGCTAACTGTCATAACTGTGGTGGAAGTCAGGAATCTAAAAGGGAAATATGTTTAGCTTTTGGTCAGCAATGCCATAAATGCAATAAATGGAATAGTTTCAAAAGGTTTACAAATCAAAAGGTCCACATTCTTTTATTAAAAGGGAACATTTTAAGAAATGAATTGATCAGTTAGAGGTCTGCAACCCTACTCTATGTTGATGGTGTGTCAGTGTTTCATGAAACAGTCAATGCAGTAGATTTAAGGGTAAAGACTTAAGTATTTTGTACTATTCGGATAAATGGCAAGCCCTTAGAGCTCAAAGTTAATACAGGTTCCAAGTGCAATGTTATGTCAGCAGAAACATTTGCCAGAGTGTGTAAAAGTGAAAGGCTTGACCTGGAAAGTTGTACGAAGCTTGTTGCTTATAGAGGTGAAGAAATTCAAACTGAAGGCTTAGTAGTGCTTTCATGTTACTCTGCTGGGAAGAAACTGCAGCTTATTATTTTATGAGGTCAAGAGGCATGTCCAGTCATTATTAGGGGTCAGAGACAGTTTGAAAATGGGACTGCCTTCATTTAATAAGTAAGTCCATTATGTTAGCATACAAGACCAACACTCTAATGCTGATCTTTTCGAAGATAAACTAGGCAAGCTTCCAGCTGTGTACTCCATGAAGTTAAACCCAGAGGTCGGTCCAGTTACCAGGCCTGCATGTAAAGTTCCAATAGCCATGCAGAACAGAGCCAAAGCAGACTTAGATAAAATGGTGCAACAAGGTGTGATTTGTCCAGTTGAAACACCAACTGAATGGGTATCTTCCATGCTGGTAGGTCATAAGAAAAGCTCAGATGACATGAGAATATGTATTGACCCATGAGATTTGAACAAAGCACTAAAAAGAATTCATATTCCAATGTGCAGTCGAAGAAGTTGCAGCCTTAATGCCAAATGCCACTATTTTTTCTGTCTTAGATGCAGAGAGTTCTTTTTGGCAAATTCAGCTTGACAAAAAAAAATCATCATTGCTCACTGTGTTCAGTACTCCGTTTGGCAGGTACAGATTTTTGAGAATGCCATTTGGGATAAATTCTGCAAGTGAAGTCTTTCAACGAGCAATGGAGCAAATTTTTTCTGGGTATCCTTGTGTTATTATAGTAGATGACATACTCGTAGGAGGTTGTAATGAAGCAGAACATGACAGAAACCTCAGAAAAGTTCTAGAAAGGGCACATCAAGTGAATCTTAAGCTCATCCCACACAAATGCATATTCAGGCTACAAGAAGTTACTTATGTTGGTCATTTATTTACTAGTACAGGCCTATGACCAGATACTTCAAATCAAAGAGACATTCTTGAGATGCCAACACCAGACAATGTTCAAGTACTGCAAGGTTTTCTTGGCATGGTCAACTACCTAGGCAAGTTCATTTGAGAATGGAGACAACTATCAGCACCACTCAGAGAGCTGACATGTAAAGATGTATCCTGGTCTTGGCTAGAGCAACACCAAAGAGCATTTGATGTCCTGAAACAGAATTGCTAGTCCATCTACTCTCAGATACTATGATGTTTGCAAGCCTGTTACACTTTCCTGTGATGCTTCAACATTTGGTCTTGATTTAGTCATTCTATAAGAGGATCAACCTGTTGCCTATGCATTGAGAGCTCTTACCCAAACTGAGATGCAGCACGCCCAGATCGAGAAAGAGCTTTTGGCAATTGTGCTTGCATGTTTGAAGTTCCATGATTATGTTTATGGTAGACCTATCCAGACTGAAAGAGGCCACCAACCATTAGTCACAATCCTGAGAAAGCCAATGCATTCAACTCCAGCCTGAGTTCAACATATGATGCTGAGATTGCAAAAATACAATTTCAGTCTTGTCTACAGGAAAGGGAAACTTCTTTACCTGACCGATAACATTAACCAGATAATCCAGAAACACCACAGATGAGCCCGAGAATGAGAACCTTGAGTTTGAAGTCATGGAACTGAGAATTTTTTCTTGCTCACATTTTGATGAGCTGAGAGATCACACAGCCACAGATCCAGTTTTACAAAGGCTCAACCACTTTATCAATCATGGATGGCCGTCAAAGCAATCCAGTTTACTTCAAGAAGTGCAACCTTATTTTCCATACAAAGATGAGATTTTGTCTGACAAAGGTATCATAATGAAAGGTTCGAAAGTAAGTGTTCCAAAGTACTTGCAACCAGAGTACATTACTATCTTGCATCGTGGTCACCCAGGAACCAAATCTACCAAAAGAAGGGTGAATAGACTAGTATTTTGGCCCTCACAAGACATTGAGAGAGCACTTTAATCTTGTTCAATGTGTAATAGTACAAAGCCACATCAACAGAAGGAACCGTTTAGCAAAACCAGATTCTATAGCTACCTTGGTTGACAGTAGCTGCAAACATTTTCGAGTGGAATGGTCAACATTATTTGGTGTTAGTAAACTCTTACTCTAACTGGTTCGAGATTGACCTACTGCCTAACCTAGCATCAGGTACTATCATTACTTAGATGAAGTGTCATTTTGCAGATCATGGTAGCCCACACAGAGTTATTTCTGACAATGTCACGCAGTTTACAAGCCAACAGTTTAAAAGATTTGCTGAAGAATGGGACTTTACTCATGTCACAAGTAGTCCAGAGTACCCACATTCAAATGGTTTGGCAGAACGTGCAGTTCAAAGTGCAAAGCAGTTACTAGAAAAGTCAAGAATGAAGTAATATTGATGTTTCCCAGGATATCTTGAATCTCAGAAATATTCCACATGATAAACATCTTGGTTCACCTGTTCAGAGACTTCTGTCGAGACAAACAAGTACCACATCACCAGTCAGTAGTAAACTGTTGCTTTCATTTGTTAAGAACAACAGGTTAGTGAAAGCCAATCTGCTGAAGAAGCACTTAACCCACAAGTCCTACTACAATAAAAGCAGTAAACTGCTCAATCCCTTACGAGAAGGAGAAGTGGTAAGGATGCAGACGTCCAAAGGTTATGATCGGATTGTTGTCATGAAGAACATTTGTCCAGAGCCGAGATTGTACATTGTGGAATTAGAATGAGCAATCTTTAGGTGGAATCGGAAGCATTTGAGACTGGTGTCTAAGCCTATACAACAGCACATAGCCTGTGAGAAAGACTCTATCTCAGAGTGAGTTGTCCGGTGTTCCAATTCCTGAGGAAGTTCCTGAGGACATTCCTGTTCCTACGATGAATCCAGAAGTTCCTGATAAGAGTTGTGCACCACAGACTGTCCCGGTTGCTAAATTTGGTCCCAACTGTTATGTTACAAGATAAGGTCGAATCTCTAAACCCTGTAGCAGATATGAAGCAACTTGGACACGAGCATTGTTTTGTTATATAGTAATGGATGTCTATCTCTAATATTGTTTTGCATAAAGGGCAATCTTTTTAAGAGGGAGGATGTAGATCAATATGTGTGTATATACTTTTAAGAAGCTTTCCAAGGGCTTGCACAAGTGTATAAATACTGAGCATGTGCAAGCCAGACTGCCATTTTGTAGTTAGCTGTTGAGAAGTAAGCATGTATGTATGTAAGGTCTGTCTGTTAACTAGTTAATTCGTATTTAATGATGCTGTTATCCATCCTGATTTGTTTCCATGCATTAAAGCATATAAACAAAACCCCAAGCCTTCTTGTCATATGTGTTAGAGATGAACAAGCGACAGTATATATAAGTAGCAAAGGGTTTGGGGGGGGGTGAAGGGGGGGGCTTGTCACCCATCCTGCAAAACATTGGTTTTGGACATGCATGCTGTCATGGACCATGCTCAGTTTCTGTTTTTATATATTCTGTGATCAATGTTTTGAATGTCAAAATTCTGAAAGATCAATTTCAGTGGACCCATATATATATATATATATATATATATATATATATATATATATATATATATATATATAATATATGTTGTTTGCCTTTTCGGCTTTTCCCAGTTAGGGGTCACCACAGCAGGACTCCAGTCCACTAATGATTGGCAGTAGATTTTTTTATGGTGCCGAGTTGCCAGCCCGATGCCTGTGCCAGTGTGGCAGAATCTCGCTCTAAAACAAGGCAGCCCTTGTACAGGAAAGGAAATATTGTCGGGTCACTTTACTATAAACTACTGAGCACTGTGCCTTTATCAACATGTAAATCAGATTTTTGGCCTACAAAAAGCACAAAAGTGTACCATACTATTTGTTTTTCAATATTTTTAATGTAGGTATAGACCTGAATCCCTCCAAAAGATTTTATATTTCACTTTTTCACCAGAACAGTTGCACAATTCCACCATCACAAGGCCCTACTCCTACTAAACATACTAAGTAATATGTTTTTCTAGATGGTCATTTAAAATATATATATATTTCTTATGTGGGAGATGGAATGCACTAATCCTGCATTGCGATGGCAGCTTTATAGTGAATTTTGTCATTAGATCATGACCCTGATTAATAGCCAACTTGCTTATTTTCCTATATAACTTCATGCACAGTCGATTATGGTTTTATACAGTAACTTCAATCAGTTAACCAACACCCCGTTTCATAGAGATTCTCTCCTGCTATTGCCTTTGGGTCACATTATTTTCTTAGTTTGAAGTAAACTATTGCTATGCACTGAATTCCACTGGTTTAAAATAAACATTTATGTTAGTTTTCAATTGGGTAATGAGACTGTAACTTTTTGCAGTATCTTAAAATTCCCTAGATACTGCATAGCTATTATTGCATTTTTTTGTTTGTTTTCCTATTTTTGGTAAGAGCAGGGCTATCATCCTGCACCCATTTACATAAAAGTCTATTCAAGAAAAGCTCTGAAGTCAGTAGTGGTATATAGTGTGTTCTGCAACAAAGGGATCGTAATTTCCCATGAATTCAAAAGTAAAATACCTTCCAGACAAATGTCCCTATCTCTTGGCAGTCTGTTCTGTTCTGTCTCTGTACATTATACAGAAGTCCTTCTAGACACCTTGTCCCCAGTGAGAAAACAAATCCTAAAGTGGGTTCCACCTGAGGTGGCGAGACAAGAGGTGTGGTAGACAAGGTGCAATTAATTTTTCTTGCTGCATTACACTGCTGTGTTCCCATTGATGCTATATTCATTGGTGATTGTTTTTCATTACATATTTTGCATACCTTTAATATTCATAGACTACATCATCTACAAACTGCCAAGTTTTATTCATGGCCCAGCTAAGAGCAGGCCTCAGCAGGCCTCTCAGCATCTTGATCAGTTGCCCTGATGTTAATTGCCTCTGACAAGGACAGACTTGCTGATAGCACTAGATGCATTTCAAGCAGGGCTGATCCTAGCTGCAAGCTTCTCTCCCAGGTGTGCCCTCAGCTAAGCACTTTTGCAGTTGTCACACTTACCTAATCCTAAGTAACTAGGGGCCTGTCATGTTAATGATCCTTTATTTTCTTGCTGTATATTTTGTTTATGCTTTACACCTGCTCATACATTCTGCTTCCTTATATTCCTTTCATCTAGAAATGTGTTAGAAGAAAGTAGGAACATTTTGTTTGCCTGAAAGAACTCCTTTAAAATATTATACTGAATTATAATCTTTTGTTCAAAATGATTTATTCAGAGTATTTCAGCAGATAAGCAACAGTGCAATTTTGCTGACTGCTCTCCTTCCAGCTTTGATGCTGGAGTTTATAAACTACAAGAAGGTCAAGCACACTTCTGGAGGTCAGAATAATCTAGCAGCTATACTAATATTTGCAACTGGTTCTCCTCTCCTGTTCCTCCTTGCTGCTCTTGCAGCTGGGTAATACAGCCTCTCATTTAATAAGAAGAGGTAGCATGGGTTAGCCACTAGTGATGGAAGGGCACTGAAGGCTTCTAAGGTTTTAAAAATTCTGAATTACTGATATGTCAACAGGGGAAGCTGGTGAACTTTAAAAGATGGCATGGCTGCTGAAAGCAAATGAATAGAACAGGCTAACTGAAAGCGGATGGGGCTGCACTAGGACAGTCAGTCCTGACCATGATTTGTTTTAAATAAATGACTAGTTGTACACCAGTGCACATATTAAGTAAATATCCATAAGTAGTAGTCCATGGTATTCCTCTATAGACTATGTACCAGTCAGAGCTACGTTGAGAAACACAGTGCATTTCAGACATATTAGACGACCGATTCGATTCCACTTTGTTACCATAATATCTGACAGCTCTAAACACAGATCTGTTTGGCCTTCGTTGCATAAAACTACTTACTTTAGTATGCATGTTACATAAGCACACAGGTTTCCATAAAAACGAGTGGTGCAATAACAACATGAGAAAATGGAGTAAAGGGGCAAGTCCCCCCGCCCTTTTCTTTATTATTCTCTGTCTGAGGTTACTTCAGTGTATAGGCAGAGTAAATAATTAAAACAAAGAAAAAATAAAATAAAATGTGCCACTTTTTCTCCAAGTGACTGCAATCCCTAGAGTAATACTAATTAATATGAGCCCAGGCACATTGCTACAACAGCAGCTACGCTTCACAACTGGTTTCTAGATTTTCAGAATGGCAACTGATATGGAAATGTTGCTAGTCAGCATCTTTCAAGATGCTAGTAGACAGCAACAACACAGAGGAAGATTTACCCATGTGACATGCCTCCGTTTAAGCAAATAGATGTGGCAGACAGCGTAGTATATATATATATAAATATATATATATATATATATATATATATATATATATATATATATTATGTGTGTGTGTATGTATATGTGTAAATATATATATATATATATATATATATATATATATATACACACACACACACACACACACACACACACACACACACACACACACACACACACACACACACACACACACACACACACACCATGTGAATATGACTTGCTGGTGCTATTCCGGAATAATGACCCAGGCAACCTAATTTCGATTACAGAATGGAGATCAGAGAGAAAGATGGCTGGAGGACATGAATAATGGAAAAGGCATGGCCACCTTTGGGACTGAGGGTGAGACACATACTCAGGCCACTTTGTATAGCCTAGCCAACCTACCATGCTGTAGCACAGAGGGAACAAGATTTAGAACTAGTTAAAAAAAAAAACATCAGACCCTGTGATGATGGCTGCCACTTCCAGTGCGCAACTCTCTCCTCCAGGCTGAGCATAAGTAAAATATGAGTAAGATGAGCCCTCTGACCTAGAGGAGTAAATCAGTTAATTGAGCAATGTGGGAGTGAGGAAGCCTGATGACTGAAAGAGACTGGCAAAAAACACATATACTATATGAATGATATTAATGTACAGCTAGCGAAACATACCTCAATGACAGCAAATTATATTACTAAAAATAAAAAACATTTATTGTGGTATGACTACTGCATTAAATTAAGTATTTTGATAACACACTTTCAGTTCTGTATGAAAGACCCAAACAACTGAAGAGCAGTTAAAACTAAACATCCTGATTTAAAGTTCAAAAAGCACATATAAGGACAATAATGTTATTAAGTCAAAAGGACAAGTGCATTTCTAATTGTCTTAACAAAGAAAAAATAAAATGTCGAATAATTATAATCCCTGAACCAAAGAGGGAGAATGACCTTAGACATGATGTATGTGCTAAAACACTTTCTGGATGGATCTGGAAGATATAAAAATTAACATTTAATGCAATCTGCTTCAGAATGAAAAGAAAACAGATGAGGAGTCAGCTTAAGTTAATAAAAAATGAGTTTTTTTCCCATTGAACTCACAATTCCTCTCATGACCCCCCCCCCCCACATGCTCTTCCATCTAGTATGCTCAACTCTTATTTATTCTAATCCCCTAGCCCCCACACAAATATATTCTTTGTTATTTCTTTATTGGTACATTGTCCAAAAACATATATATATATATATATATAGAGTACATGTCCTTTGGCTACATAGCCTACTGTCTTTTCAACTAGTTCCATTCATATTTTAAAATGGTTATGGACAAGGAGATCACTAAGGCTAGTATAATTACTAAATAACACCTTATTTAAGCACTTAATAAAAACTGCTACATAAATTTAGTGGAGCTTAAAAAAGAAATCATAATCTTATCAGGTTCTGTCTGTTGAATCCTGCCATAACTGTCACAAAGTATCAGATAATTATTTTGCTCATAGCCCCACACAGCACCCATTAAACTGCCAAACAACATCAATTCACTACATCTATGCAACTGAGGCGGTGTGCCCGGAATTCCCAGTTTGGGATTTGCCTACATACCCTGATCTCTATAAATGCTAAAAAAACATGGAGTAAAAGAAAAAGCTGTTTTCACAGAAAACAGCTTTCCATTTACACGTAATCAGTGCAACCTCGGATTTAGAATATTTAGAGATCTAGGAAACAATTGTCAAAGTAACGTTTATCTTTTCTTGAGGCAAAGCTATACATCCCTTAAAACAAATATAGTAAGCCCATATACAATAAGGCTAAACATTAAAGATATCAGTGTACAGTTTACTAGGGAAGTATCTAATGCCACCACTGCCATAACTGTATCATTTAAGGACATGTCCTACTACCCTGGGTGGCTTGCTGTGTGCCCCTGTGGCATGGAGTGGATTCATAATGCTTCCCAACTGCTCATGGGCATGATCTATGCATGAACAGTAAAGGCTACCATCTTTGACCTTTTGAAGAAAAAACACGTCCTCCATCATGATACTGCATTCTGGGTACCATTAGACTAAATGGTGGTACTGCATAGTTTAAACAGCCCCATCCCCCCATGATGGCAAGTTGGTGCTGGCCACTCGCTCTCACCATTCCCTGCCTGGTTCTTTCAACAATGAAGATGCTAAATGAACTTAAGTTATCTGGTCATAGTCAGTGCCTCATCCCTTTATCCCATGGTGGTAGGTCTAACTAGATGGGCTCTGCTGCTTGGCTCACTCTCATTTATAGGTTTTAGGTAAGGACTAGGCTAACTGCCCTTGCAGTCCATTTTCAGCCTAGTCAATGTCCCTTTTTTCACTCAAAATAACCTATCCCATTTGGTTATAGATTGGCTTTAGCCATCCCATGGTTGATAATTATGTGTTACCCATAATGTGAATAACTGGAATCCTAACATATATAATTTGAGGGGACCCATGCATGGGATAAAGCATTTAGGAGCTGAATCTGTCCATTACTTGTGCACAGGGCAGTCCTGGGGTAAACTTGTTTCCCATCCATAGATATAAGTTGCACTTGAAAATGGACAGGAATGAACTTTGTTTTATGTGGATGGTGAGTCTGTTCCACAGTAGTGGTATCCTCTGGAAAATATACCTGTACCGCGAAACTGTTCTGTTGTTGCTGTAGAAGAGATTTAGATCCCTAAACTGAATATTTCTGATGTCATTTGACTTGATAATGTGTCATAAATTCATCAGTAATGGGTTGGAGGTTGCCTTCTATGCCAGGCACAGGTCACCTCTTAGCAGTCTGTAGGAAACAGAGTATAGTGACAAAGATTTGAGTTGGTCCATGTAGGACATGTTGTTTAGGTCTTGTATTCTTTTAGTAAAGTATCTCTGTGGGTGTTTCAGTTGTTGAATGTGTCTCGGCAGATACATGGTACAGGGGTCATTATATCCAATGACTGGCATAATGAGAGCTGAGTAAAGGAGGACAGTGACATCCCTAGATGTAGATACAATCCCTTTGTTTATAATCTATGCTATATAGAAGGACTTTCTTACAATGATGGGCACATGTTAGTCAAAAGTTAGGGTGCTGTCCACATAAGCTCCCAAATCCCAAATAACTGGGTCAACTCATAGGTGTGTATTGTCCATGTGATAGTTCCTTGGAGTAGATGACTTCCCAAAGGATACAATAATGAATTTTTTGGCATTTAATTTCAGACAATGATTTTGTCACCAGTTATTTGTTTGAGACAAACCTTCCTGCAGGATGGCAACGTCATTTGAGGATTCAATGATTGCTCCTAGCTTGCAGTTAAGTTAAGTTTAAGTTTTTACATATGGAAACCTTGTCCCCCTCTAACAAAAAAAAGTATATTTAGGTCTTCATTCTATAGCCTGAGAAGTCCAGTCTACACAGGTCCATTACTACTTACTCCTAGACACAACATAAGCATTACAAAGCATAGCTTCACAGCCTTTACTATGGGAAGCCCTCCCAGCTAACCTCAGAAATACCACCTCATTCTCAAATTTCAGGTCTCATCTCACAGTTCATCTGCAAAAATGAGCCCATTGCAACTGTCGCAATGTTGGGCATATTATATAATTCACTACCTCCCTAGCAGCATCACAACTTAGCCACATCACCTTGCCTCTATAATCTCTGATGCATTTTTATATTGACACCCCCCATTATTCTCCCATCCCTCTTTTCATGTATTCCTACTACCTTCCCCCTTTACCTCTGTTCTCACCCCCCATCTACACCTCTCTCATATATCTGTTTCATCCTTTCTAATCAGATATATTATGTCACCCTGTTCATTCCCTTCCGTCTTCTTTAATTACGGTGCATTCATGCAGTGGGTCATGTTTTACTACACCTGTAAATAACCTTTCTGATTAGGTTTCTCTTCTGTTTATATTGCTCCTGACTTCACTGTTTATGTTTTGTTTTGCTTACCTTTGTATCTTTAATTTGTACAATGCGTTACACCTCTTGTCTACCTCTTCATTTTTATAGTTTGCATTTACTGTGGGCTTTGACTGGAATTGGTCCATATGGTGCATAATTCTACCCTGGTAAAGAAATTGTAAATAAAATAAATATAAGTTTGAAGGGTTGGTATTAAATGTAAGTCTCACTGCCATAAAAACGTAGTACCTACAATAAGACCAACATTAAAAGTAGTAAACCAATGTACAGTAAGACTAAAATTATGATTGCAATCACTATGACAAAAACAATATGCTTGAGGCTAGAATGCCAAATATTTAGAAAAAGAAGAAACTCAGTCTACAGGTATTTGACTGAGTCCTACCCTCCCTTTCCAACAACATTAAGGGTACCAATACCATTGTAGTGCCACTAAATGATCACATGATCTCAGGGAGTATTAAGAATTCTTTTGACCTGCAATGTCCTTTCAAATTAAATTTTTAATTTCAGTGGACAAGGCTACTGTCAACTGAAAGGAACGATTAACACCTGGGCTCTCAAACACACACATATACACACACACACACACACACACACTACGGATGTTTCTTTGCTCAAAATAGATCAGTCGGAGTAAAGCATACTACACATAAAATTACAGAAAAGCAAACAACGGACTGGATAAAATGTGAAAAAAATCAGAAAAATATAGTGTTGTATATTACGATTTACAAAAATACCCCCCCCCCCCCCGCTTCAAAATATAGCTCTATGTCAAATTCATACTATCCTGTTTGGTAACATCTTGTTGATAAGCACCACAAATTCCTTGCTTAGTTATTTCATTGTACACACAACACATCTACATTCCATAAAGAGCTCTGATGGGCAGGAAATGTACCTCTTCTCACAAAATGTAATGCAACCCCCATTTGTTTACATAAAGACTGAAACATAGCAAAGTAAACATGGTGGAATGCTAGGAAATGTACACCCATTTTATATGAAGGTACGGCTATATAATCTTGCATCCTCCTGAAAACTATCATTATTGTCTAAAGGAAATATGCCAAAGGAGTGAGATAATATGATTTAAACCGAAAATGGAAGAAAATCTACAAAGAGGAGTAATTGTGGACAGAGAAGAAAATTAGTTCCATTTTAGCCATGCTGAGGGGACTGGTAGCAAAAACAATGTCCTGCAACAGTGGTTTAGTGTACAGCAAGCTAGGATTGTGAGCGTGAGTAGTAAAGTACAGACTGAGAAAGAAAGAAAGATTCTATAGACAAAAAAATTTTATTCCTTAGCAAAATCAGAGTACAGGAAATGTGCAGAGAGGTGGGTAAATATAAAGCAGAAGTTGGACAATATTGAAAACTACGATCATTGATCTAACTTGAACATATTGGAAGTGCCAGAAAATACAGAGTGTGATTAAAGACTGCTTCAAGATATAAAGAGATTGGGGAAAGATTGAGGTCGTCAGAGGTTTGGACATTTTTGGCAGATTAGTTGTATTTGGTGGACAGATGCAAACTGGTAATGGGAAAGCAGCTTCATTCTTTGGTGCATATTCTGTTATGCAAAGGAGTAGCTATTAAAGAGAAGTCATAGACAAGGGCATGTTGAGTGGCGCATGTAAAGAAAAAGTACAATAAGATCATAACTGGAAATGCATTTGTGCAGACTGGTCACCCAAGACATAAAGAAAGTCCTGAGGAAAAAGTCACTATGACTTTGGTGATGTATCCTGAGACTACAGTGGTTATGTCTAATCTGCATCACTGGAACATTACTAATGTGGCAAAGGTCAAGTGGCCTGCATTAAGCTGAAGTCACAATGTAGGCTACACACATATGAGGAGTCTTTAGAAGTTCCAGGTGAAAGCCAATGGAACAGAAGGCAGGTAGAAGAAGGCAGGGACAGGATGTCATGTCACCTGTAATGTAGCCAAAGTAGGAGACGTTCTGGAAAAGAAGCTGAGGAGATATCCCTGGGCTTGAAGGTAAGTATGAATTGAGAGAGAGGAAAAAGTGTCCTTAACTCTTAATGTCTGGAATTTGCTGGAAAATACTGATTTTTAACTAAAAATAACAGGGTGCCACTAATCAACTGACGCCTTTAATGTACGATCTGTAGAGCTCAGATCTCCCCCATCACCATATCTGCAGTAAGATGTCTTCACTGGAGCCACAACTATGACTACATGCAAGTGGGGGAGCTAGTCTGAAGCCTGCCTTGCTGCTTACCAAATGCCAATTCTGACAAGACAGAATTTTGAATAAGAAACAAGAAACAACCAGTACCATGATCAAATGCCTCTCTCCATGCACATGAAATGGGGATATTGTTTTCTTTTAATTAAAATAATTACCTGCATGGTGACAGCAGTCATTTGAGACTCCAGCTCAGATAGGTGGGACACGGAAAAGCTAGCACTGTCCAATCTCAGCATACTCAGTGCTGCACCATGGCCCAAAGCAACATTACAGTAAGACATATTAAACAACTATTTACGATTCTGCCTCATATGTTTGGACTAATCATAACATATGTTTTTCTGGCATTTTGAACAGTAATTTACAAAATGCTCAGTATCTTATAGAGTCTTTAGAAGTCATAAAGATAGAGATCGGAGGGACTTTATTTTGTTGTGATTATATTTTGCTTTTACAGCGTGCCATTGAAGGCCTTTCCATCCCTTTCACTGGAGTGCAATAGTTTTTAAGCCTTGCTTTTTGGTGTTAATAGCTCAGATACTGGTGTTCATTTTAACATAATATCTGGCAAGGCATCGTTGTACAGACTATTTCCTTAAGTGCCTACACTGGTTGGATGTACGGTGCCAGAGGTGACAGAAGAGTCCTATAAGTTATTGTGCAAAATATGGGCATAATTAATTGACATTAAAAGTATATATTAGATAGGAATTAAGCCACCAGAACTTTGACTAGTGACCTTCAATTATAAGAGAAATTGTATTGCTTTTCCAAGAAATGTTAACTGCCTGCTCACAGAACTCCTACATTGTTGCTTTTTTCAGTAGTCATTATGTACATATATGAAAGAAAGTTTACTTTAGTTGTGCATTAAATATATGTTAACCAGCCTTTGTCATCACACCCACAAACATATTAGGCTGACAAATTCACGTAATGTTAATATATTTTCAACAACTGTTTCAGTTACTTCAAGATCAAATGCACTTCCATTGTCTGTAATCAACAAATTTATCAGAAAGTTTAGCTGAATTTGTTTATAATACTCAGTCTGGATTTACTAGGTAAGTTAATAGTAGCTAGTTGAAAGGTACATTGTTCAAGTAATCATGCCTTAAAATAAGATGCCTGCTGTGACTGTAATACAATTCTCCCTTCCTGATTGTTATGTTGTTTTTCTTTTCATCTTTTGTAACACCCTGCAATAGCTTATATCTATCATCTGCTTATATTTGGGTCACATTGTCACTCTATTTTTCTAAAAGTACAGTTGTGTAAATAAAGTTATAACATTAGATGTTTGAATATTCACTGCTGCAGTGGCCTTAGCTATACGTGTTATATCCAGCCAAAGATATAACAACTGGCCAGCTCCCAAAGCTTCAGGGCACCTTCTACTCGCACAAACTGCCAGGCAGCTAGAGATGAAAGACAAGACTGGGCGTGAAGCCCTTCAGAGCATTCCTGCCAACATGGATAGAGGGAGCCTGAGCCCTAAAGGTCAAAGCTAGGAACATCAAAAAATAAATGTCCACACCTTGGCATAAAAAACAAATCAAAACAAAAGGAGGGTAGAGAGAGGGAGTGGCTACTGCAGCAGTGATCATTCGAACATTAACTGTTATGGTAAGTTTGCTTACACAACTGTACTACGTTAAACATATTGGTTGATCACTGCTAGACTACCTTAGCTAACAACATTTGGGAAGTGGAAGGAAAGAGTCCAGGAGCCCCTGGAGAATGGTCCTAGCAAAGCCTGATCTACTTCTTTTTGGATCCCCTTTGCCATTTCTTCTTAAATGTCTGTTTACCTGCTTTTTGCTAAAATTGGATGAGAAGAAAAACATCTCTTGGACAATTTGGAAAAGGAGGAATGAAAGTATTACAGATTCCCTGGATTAGCTTGCCATTTTCATCAAATGTTTTGATAACCTCTGCAGCAGAGGGGCCAAACACTAAATCTCTGTTCAAGGGTGAATTAAAAATCTCATTTTTTTCATCATCTGGGAGGTTCTGGAAACGCAGCCATGCAGACCTGCTCATACAGTAGCAGAGGCTGTAGCCCTGGAAGACATATTAATGCATTCATACACACACATACTGTAAACAATTACTGTGTAACAGAAGAAACTAAGTTATTTAGATTTTTTCTCACAAGAAAAAACTAGAGATAAAACATTCTTTATACTTTCACAATTAGTCAGGATAACCTGTAACATATGAGCCTGACAGTTCAAAATTCTGAAAATCAGAGATGCATAAGTATACGCTTTCCCCCATGCCTATCAATAATTTTCAAATCCTAATCAGAAAGAGTAGGACTGGAAATGACTAGATGCTTAGGGACGTTATACAGTCTTTCAGCTTTTATAGAGACAGCTGGCTGACTATCAAGAAAATTGCAGGCAGTATTACACAAATCCTCAAAAGTAGACAGAACAGTAGGAATGGCTGTATGATCTAGAAAATGCTTCTGTAACAACTTGTAGTATTTTCTGTGGGACTGAGTAACCTCAGTGTTCTCCCACTGAAAACACTAGCACATTCTAGTAATAGTCTCAGAGAAAGAGACCCCCCCACACAGGGAGAAACAGAAACTGAGTTCTCCTGCATCTTCCTGTTCAGATTCAGAATCTTTAATATCTTCAGAAAAACAGGTATCCCTCTTCTTTTTACCAGAATTACTTTACAGGAAGGAACAATAGCATGAATTAAACCCTGAGACAAACCAAATAAACTACTCCTATCCAAAGAAATTTGAACAGGAGTAGATACGTGCTTGATTTTCTGTTTCTTTTTGACAAGAAAAATGGGGCCAGCTGTTTTACTAATGGCAAAAGCAGCTTCCATAGGGATTGGTACAGCTTATTGACCAAAAAAGGAAACTTCCCTGTTCCCTCTCCCAGTACTGGCAAGGCATGGCTCTCCCCAACAGCAACAGAGGACATGGCTAACCCCCAGTCCATAGTGGCTGTAGGTCGTACACAAGAGGGGTCTAGGGTAAAAGATGAGAGGTCTGAGGTATGAAAAAAGGCCACAACAGAGTCACCGACCTATGGTCAAGGCAAACTGCTAGTCTGTGATGGTGGCAAAGTTTGTTTGCTTATTTTTTTTCTTTTTGTGGTTGGAAGAAGGACTGACCATGGGCCCAGTAGTCTGTTTCATGATCAAGCCAAAAATGGTGCCTCTTTCTCAGGGAAGACAAGCAGCAAATGGTGGTAAAGACTACCAGTCTATAAAAGTTATTTTTTGACAGAAAGGCACAGTAAAAAGCACTTTAAAACACTATGCTAGCCCAACAGAAATAAAATATACATAATTTATCTGCAGAAAAAAAATTTTAGTTATTTTACACCACTTTTAAACTGACAGGAAAAACAAGCACTTCATTTAAAAGTACATTATGGTCTCATGACAGTCTATTAAAACATAACACTCCTAACTTCAAAATAACTTTCCTGAAGAGAAAAGTGATAAAACTGCAACACAAGTAAGAAAATAGATTTTTTTTCCCAAAGGGAACTTCTCTGCCCAGCAAGGAACAGCACAAGCCGACTGTTGATCCTTGAAAGCACGAGAGGAGCATACTCTTCAGAGGCAGTAAAGATCTGAAGGGCTTTGTGCCCAAAATTGTGTTTTAGTCAGCTTAGCTCGAGCTGGATAACAGTCTGGGCACATAGAAGGTGCCCTGAAGCTTTGGAAGCTGGCTGGCTGTTATATCCTTGGCGGAATATAATGCATACAGCAGTGATCAATTTGATGATAATAAAGTGTCAGTGCCTGTGACAGCCATGTTTAATCTTGATGAAATGTTTAAGAAGCCAAAAAATGATTTGGTGCTACTTAAATGTCTACAATGGGATAGTTTGTTTTTTGAGAACTGTCTAACTAATCAACAAATTCCATAAAGACCAAGAATAATGAAACTGCCTGCAGGAAATGATCTGCCAAAAGATTTGGTAGATAAGTGGACCGAGATCAACCAAAGAGCTTGGATGCAGTACATGGAGGTACTGTGTGAGTATAATAACATCAACTTAGAATCAGTTACTGATACAGTAAAAAAGAACTATGCCAGACTAAAAGAAAAGACTTCATCTGCCAACTTTGGGAGTAAAATGTGTCTGCTTCAAGACAATTTAATAAAACTAAATGATATTCTCAGCCAAAGGAAACTGAAAAAAATTCATAGAGATCAGAAAGACTATACAGGGGGAGTGGCCTCAGCATATGGGCTGAAACTGCAGAGTGAAGGAAGCAGTAACGAGATGAAGGAAGACGCTAGATGACGAAAGACGCTAATCAGAGCAGTGAAGCAGAAGCAAACTCAGTGTGAAGGTCGGACAGACTTAATAGTAAATCCAGCAATCAGGCTGATATTTGTGCTGGCGAAATAACAACAAGTAATGAGAAACAAAGTTTGGCAGCAATGAAAACCTCAGAACAAATAGTTAGACTGAAAACAAAAGGGGCGAACGCTAATATTGATGCAGTTCAAACTAAAGAAACAGTAACACTACCCATTAATGATTGCCAACAAGTAGTAGAGGTGTATCAAAGGGTAAAGCAACATGAAAGAACTTGGGTCCAAGTAACAGTAAGCGGCAGGAATGGCAACTTTAAAAACTACAAAAAGCAACCAAAAAACGGCTATGCACAGACGAATCAACACAAAAGGCATTGGAAGAAAACATACCAAGCATGGAGGACATAGGTACTGTAAACTTTAAAATTGTTAATCTTTCAAGGTATGAATTATCAAGAGATGATTGTTTAGTTTTAAACAAAGGCTGGAATTTTGCTCCAGCTCAAAGAGCGGACAAATTAACTGCAATAAATGAACTGAGAGATTATATGAGGTGTTTAAACTTTGATATTATGTTTGAAAAAGAGAATGATGTTAAAATGGAATTTTACAAGCCTAGTTGTTTTAACCCACCATCCACGGTGATGCAGCGGTAGCATTGCTACCTCACAGCAAGAAGTTCTCCTGTTCGATTCTTGGCGGGAGCGCCTTTTGTGTGGTGTCTGCATGTCCTCCCCGTGGTCGAGTGGCGTTCGAAAGACATGCATAGAATGGGCTTCGTTGAAGGTTGGGAGTCGAGGTGGCACCTCGGCACCCATAAAAAAATCTACTGCCAATCATTAGCTGACCGGAGTTCCACTGTGGTGACCCCTAACAGGAAAAAGTTTAAAGAAGAACAAGTTGTTTTAACCCACCATTATGCAAAGAACTGGAAATGTTCCTAAATGTCTGTGAAACACAAATAGATGAAACATTAGACAATAAGGCTGGTTTCAAGTATTATAATCTCACTAAAACTGAAAAAGAATGCTTTGATAAATTATGTAGAAATTAAGAAATACTGATATTTAAGGCAGATAAAGGGGGATCTCTGGTTGTACTGGACAGGGGAGAGCATTAGAGAAAAGTGGGAAAAATGTTAGATGAAAAATTCTATAAAAAAGTTACATTTAAAGAAGTAAAAAAGGGCTATGCCCTTATAGATTCCTGTATAGAAGAATGGTTCTATACAGGTAGAATTGATGAAAAGACTAGAAGAAATTTGACTAATACCAATCCAAAAATAAGTAGAATCTCAGGCATTCCTAAGATCCATAAAAACCTGGAGCACCCCCCACTAAGGCCTATTGTTTCAAGTGCAAAAAGCAAAACAGAAGGCTTATCAGTTTTTGTAGATAAGCACCTTCAAAAGGTTGTACCAAAAAATAGCACATATATAAAAGATAGCTTTGATTTTTTAAATAAAATAGAGAGAGTAGAAGTAAATTAAATGGATATGTTAGTCACTTTGGACATTAACTCCCTCTACACTATGATCCCTAACACAGATGGTATGGAAACAGTATGAATCGAACTTCTAAGGTCCAAAAAGTTTTCAGTGGATATGATTAGTCTATTGATGGAAATGACTGACTTGGTGTTAAGTTATAACTATTTGGAGTTGTATGAACAAATTTATGTCCAAACAAATGGGGTGGCTATGGGAGAAGACTTAGCTCCCAGTTATGCCAATATGTTTATGCAAGGGTAGGAGATGGCTAATATAGATAATAGTAAATTCAATAAATATATAGTTAAGATGTATCAATTTATTGAAGTTTTTTATATGGAGAGGTTCTATTGGAGCATTAGAAGAGTTTCTGAAATATATAATGTGTGTACCTATCTGAAATTTACTCATAATTATGATAAGAATTGAATTAATTTTTTGGACCTCACCATTTATAAAGAAAACAATAAATTAACATCTAAAATATATAAAAAGGAGTTTCAAAACAATAGTTATTTACACTATTCAAGTCTTCACCCTAAGAAAACAAAACTAAACATAATTAAAGGTCAGTTAAAAAGAATAAATATCTTGACTAAGAATGATAGTGAATGTTTAGAAGAAGCAAATAATTTTTGTAAAAGAATGGAGTACAGATGGTATCCAAAAAAAGAAATGGATAGTATGTTAGATAAGGTCATAGAGGAAAGAGGGACTGTTAATGGTGGCAACATACATAGAAAAGAATTTATTCATAGGACTGCTTTGGGAGTACAAAATAGTGTTGACTCCAAAGCTATAAAAAGGATTATTAGTAGAAATTGGGGAATTTTCAAGGCTAATAATGAAATAATAAAGAAAATTGGTACAGGGCCTAGATTTGTTCAAAAAAGAGCTAAAAATTACAAAGTTTTTTTCAGAAGAAATTGAACAGGAATATACCAGTCGAAAGTAGAAAAAGAATGTCTAAATGCTTTAATTTTAATATGAGCAATTATTTGTATGCACATTCCAATGAAGTTGAAGTGGGCAATTATTTAGTTAGAATAGCAGAGACTTTTTCATGCAAAAGCAAAAATGTGGTTTATTTAACAATGTGCATGGACTGTCAGGCGTTTTATGTAGGGAGAACGAAAAGGGAGCTCAATAGAAGAATCTATGAGCATAAGTATGCTATTGCCAGTGGTGATGACAAAAATGCCCTGTGTAAACATTACAAAGAAAATACATGCAAAGTAAATTTTAAATGTGTAGTGCGGTGGTGGTGCTGCGGTAGCATTGTCGCCTCACAGTTAGACGTTGCCCGTTCGATTCTCAGTTAGAGCATCTTCTGTGTGGCGACATGCGTGACTGGGCATTCCTTCGTTGAAGGTTGTGCGTTAGGCCCGGCAAGCCAGCATGTAAAAATCTACTGCCAGTCATTAGCGGACCGGAGTTCCGCTGTGGCGACCCCTAACCAGGAAAAGCTGAAAGACACAAACAACGTGCTGGATACACTGAAAAGCTTTAATAACACCATTAATATAGAAGAAGAGTTAGGATGGCTGGAAAACTGCTGGCAAGTGAAGTTAAATGCATGTTTTTACCATGGGCTTAACAATAGAGAAGAATTTGTTATGTACTTGAAAAGAAACGGGTTAAGACACTGTTTTTAAATAATTTTTTACTGTTATGAGATTTAGATTTACTATATTATGTGATATGGCTTTTTTAGTCGGGATTGGATAGTGCTTTTAAGTTGTAAGCAAGTAGGGTATTTAATGAGTGTAATTAGTGATGAATTTAAGTCTAAAGAAGTCTCTAAGAGTTAAAGGAAACGAAAGCGCTAACTGAAGTTGTGTGTTTAAGTGTGTCGGTGAACCAACAGATATTGCTTTTTATTTTATACTATTCTGTTAGTTTTATCTAAGTAAAAGCTGCCGCATGCTGTACATGTTGCTAAATAAATAATATTTCTAGTTTTACAATGTGCATATAACTTAACTTGTACTTGGAAACAAGATGTATAAACAAATTAGATGTATTTAAAGATGAACAATACTTGCAACTTCCACAAGGAAAAATGTCAAAAGGCAAGGACTTGTCTAAAGTATCTCCCTGACCCTGCTTCTAATCTCTATAGCAGAGCTCTCTTTTCAGTGATTTTTTTTTATTTTTATAAGTACAGAGGGGTTTATTTCCCACTATATCCTTAATCTTATCATCTGTTGTAAGAATATTCCAATTAGAATCTATCACTTGCCTTATCTGGCTGAAATCACTAGTGTAGGCAAAATCAACGGTACGTTTATTTCCTTTCCTATTTGTATAAGAAGGCCTCATAATGGCCTTTTCAGAAAAATAAGGGGATGCTACAGTAGGCCTCAAATGTTTTACTTCCTTAGTCATACCCTCCATTTCATTATTACTACAGCCTCTTGCTGCAAAATCAGACGAGAGCTTATCAAGATCAAACTGAAAGCCTTCCTCCTCATTATTCAGGTGTGAAATCCTCATTCCTTGACTTTTCAAGATATTTCTATAAACATGAGGGGGATGCATACTGCTGTGCTACAGTACAGTGTTTTTCCTACATGATTTTATATAAAGCCTACTAACAAAATTCCCCACGATGTCCTTCTGAACATGTACATACAAAAATGTCACTTCTGTACGAGAGGCTTTTGTTGTTCTTAAGGATTACCCAGCATTTGCCTGTTGGAGGTATTCTCTTTATCCTGAGATATTGTTCATGAATGAAGTTAGATGTGCTTATGAGATTGACCAGTGGACTGGTGCAGTGGTGCAGAACTGCTGGTGTTATACAGGATTGTGGTGGGGAACAGCAGGCTGAGTCATAGCATGAAACTGTCAGTTTACTAGTCAGTTTTTGTCCCATTCTCATATATGGTTATGAGCTTCAGACAGTCATCAAAAGGATGGGATTATATACATAGGCAGCTGAAAATAGCCTCTTTCAAAACTGAGTTAGAATGACTCTCCATTATAGAGCGAGGTGTCTTGTAATGCAAGATAAACATGGAGTACAGACACTACTTCTTTGTGTTAGGTTGTTGGGGCACATTGTGAGAATGTCTCCCCCGTGCCTCAGAAGGAATATTTCCCAGGCAGAGCTTAATGGGAGGAGGCCCAGGGGGCAATTTGGGACATGCTAAAGGGATTTCAGCTTCAGCCTGTCTAAGAACACCTGAGGATTTGACAGAAAGAGATGTAGCTAGTAATAGGGCCATCTGCCTTAAACAGCAAAACTTGCAACTACTGTTTAAGCAGAATTCTACAAATACATGTCTGATAACCTGGCTCAAAGCCTTCAAGAGTACAACAAGAATACACTAAAATACAATTTCTGAGAACTTGATATCATCTGATCAATCCAAACCATCTGCTAGTCTCTGCAAAATGTAAGTTGAATATTTCACTGTATATTGCATTTTGAACTGCATTTTTACCATATCACTACTTATTTGAGCTGTTTTTTTTTCTGAAATTGTTGCACTTTGTTTGTTGAAGCATAGACTAGATTGAGACCTGCTGAATCTAGTTCTGTTTGTATAACTTGAGCACTAAACCATGTTTGTTTGAGAGGGTTCCCCTGCACCATTGTGGCAGGAGTTTGCAGTTAGAACTCATCTGATTGAAGGTTGCTGGAATAAGGCTTAGTTTTGAGCTTTTTTATTGGTTAATTTGTTTAAATCATTTTGCTCTTGTTTGCTACATAAGCTACGTGTTTCCGTGGGTTTGCACTTGTTTGTGCAATGGGGCACTGCTGAGCAGTGGTGGGCAATGTTGGTGGTTATAGACGCAAACACTTCTACCTTATAATTTTCTCTTAGTACTCTGCTGGTTCTCCATTGGTGTGTTATTGTGGGGTCTAGGACTGTTGAGCAAAAGCTCATTTCACCGAAACCAAAACAGGGAAGCACACTTTTCACTGAAAATGCACTTTTGTAAAGTGAGCTCAAAAAAAAAACATGACAGCGGGGATAAGGGAATATTCCCTTTTCCCCACTGTAGTTCGATCGCGGAGTGAGAATATAAAAGTAGGGGGGGGTGGGGACACAGCCCCCTATATGGGGGGTTTGCCCTCTTACATAAATGTGTTTTCTGTTTTTTTTTTTTTTAAATGTTTTTTTTTTTTTGCAGACTTTAGCAAAAGTGCTTTTTCGGTGAAAAAGCACTTTCGCGGAAGTGTGCTCGACCGTTTCAGTTTCATTGAAACGTGTCATCGGTAATTAGTCCTAGATCCGTTATCGTGATTGTCCCTCACTTTCAGGTGATGCATTCAGAGAAGCTCCTGAGGTACCAACATGGATCCTACCCACTAGTCCTTCGTATTTTTTGTCCACTTCTCCTGTCCTCTACTTTACCTGTTCCTTCCTGTCTTCTCCCTGTTCTATGACCACATCTACTTACCTAGCATTATTGACAGACAATTTCCCACAGTTTCTCCAGCTAGCCTGCTTGACATGGGCATCCTGAGGCAAAGCAGCAATTGCCTCATGTACACTGACAGCCCACTTCTTCTAGTCCACACAAATTCATTATGTGAGATATGTATCTATATCAAGAACCTAGAGTACAGGGTCTCTCTCTCACCAGTCAGTTCATCTGATAGTAAGCAGGTTGTCAGCATGCACACCTCAACTACTGCACCTACCAAACCAACAATACATAAACCTATATATGTGGAGGTCCTTAGCAGAAGCTTACCTAAACTTCAGAGACCTCCCAAACACAAGCGCAAACACGATTCACATAATACATCCTCTGCAGAACATAGTACACCTAATACAACACACATCAGTGTCTCACCAGTTAAGCTCCTAAGACATAACACAAAAACAAACATCTTGGTCATATGCGACTCAGTTATGATGTGAGACACACAGATGTCCCTCTCACCAGGTTGGATAAGGAAAAAGTCACAGTCAGCTGTCTGTCAGGTGCCAGGATCCGTCACATCACACATGCACTCAAGTCTCTCAACAACAGACACTGTTATGACTCCATCATAGTCCATGTTGATGTGAACGATTTGAGATGTACCTCACTGGACTATATGAAGAGATACATGACTGAGCTCTCTCATTATGTGTCTCAGGCAGGTATGTCCCTAGCCTTAAACAGCGTTTTACCTTCACCTCGGATGATACCTCAGTACAAACAAAAAATTATTGACTTCAACAATTGGCTTAGTTTCTGGTGACATTCAAAGCAGATACAGTATCTGTTAGTCTGGGATGACATGGTCAACAGGGGTCTATATTATATCAGCGAACGCTTAAAAAAGCGAACGCTGATTGATCGACCTTATGTAAGCGAAAGCTTACAATCTCGAACTGTCAGATCAGCGATTTCTTTCCTAGGGAAAAAAAAATCGCTGATCCAAAACACATACACACAACACAAGCACACCAAACAAACAGAAATCCACACACATACACCTAAAATCTGACACCTAACCCTACACTAAACTATGCACACACCACTAACTATCCACTTACCTTAACCCAAACCCTAACCCTAAGGTCCATCACTATCGCACACTCACCTCACCCGCTCCCTAACCCTAACTCACCTAAATCCGCCCTAACTCTCATGTCCACACAATCGCACACATACCTAGCCTGAGCCCTAACCCTAACTCACCTAAACCACCCTAACACTCACATCCACAGAATCGTACACTTACCTGAATCTGACCCATAACTTTCCACCACAGCACTGAAAATACCGAAGCAACAGAAATGGACAACCAAATTCTTTCCCTAGGAAAAAATTTGTGTTTCTGCTGCTTCGATATTTTTCACTTTCACTAAAATAAGGTTGATCAATCAGCGTTCGCTTGTTTAAGCGTTCGCTGATCTAATATAGACCCGGTCGACAGACCTCAATGCTTTGTCAGAGATGGTCTTCATCTGTCACCCCTTGGATTTCGGTTACTGACTAAATGTCTTGCCACCCCATGGTGTCTTTTTTAGGCAATGTGACAAGAACAAAATTTCTGATGTAAAAATACCCTCTAAAAACAACCTCAAGGTTATGCTGCTAAAAGCTAGGAGTCTAAATCAGAAATTCCACTCACTGGAAGCAGTCCTCACCTTGGAAGATGCTGACATTTGTGCAGTCACTGAGTCCTGGTTTAAGGCTGTGGAGAGCAACCCACCTATACATGGTTACATTTCCTTACACATGTTCAGACCACAACCTAAAGAAGTGAGTACTAAAGGAGGTGATGTAGCAATATTCAGTAAAGATAAATACACCTCTAGACTGGTTAAATGGCATGATTACCTTGAATTACTTCAGGTGTGATTGACTGTAGGTAAGACCCCTCTTCAGGTCATTGCTGACTACAGGATCCCCTCTGTGAATGAGGACATCTACTCAGTCAACTTGGATCTACTTGAGTCAATCAAGATGCAACCAAACACCCTGGTTTTGACTTTAATTACCCATCCATTGACTGGGTAAATTATGCATTTTCTAACTCACTTGCCCAAATGCTTCTGGACTTTGTTAACTCCAATATCCTGGACCAGCTGGTTGACATACCCACATTGGGCTCACAAATCCTGGAGCTGGTGGGACCGCTGCCATACTTGACAGAACCAAAGCAAGATCTTCAAAGAAAAACAAACCTGCCTAGTGGATAACTGCCATTAATAGGCTATATAATAGGAGAAAGAAATTGCTGTCTAAGTGTACGAAGGAACGGTCTCAAAACTGGAAACACTCCCTCCTCAACTTAAACAAGCAAATAAGACTCATAGTGAAGTCCTCGAAAGCTAACTATGAATCCAAACTAGCTTTCCTAACTAAGGATAACCACAAGGCATTTTTTAGTTACATCTGTAAGCTCAAAGGTAAGGCCCAGATTTGTGCTGAACTTGTAGTTAATGGTATTACTTATACAGAACCTGTGGATATAGCAAAGTTGCTGACTGACAGGTTCAGTGAAAACTTCACTCCCCTGTTCCTGCCACATATACCCCAAAGCATCCCTAATACTTCTCCCCCACTTAGTATCTCTGAGAAGAAGTCTTAAATGCCCTCTCCAAGGCCAAAATCACAGCCTCTATAGGATCAGACAACATCCCGGGCTTTTTTATACATGGGTTAAGAGAGGAATTAGCATCACCACTGGGCACGTTTTTCAATCACAGCATAAGCACTGGCTTCATCCCAGCAGAATGAAAAACAACTACCATCATCCCTTTTCACAAAGGGGGTGCATCTATAGTCTCTGGGAACTATAGACCCATTAGCCTGACCAGCCTTATCTGCAAGGCCATGGAATGAATCATCATGGAACTTATTAACAAATATATAGGAAATCTCCAAATGGTCGACCCCACCCAGTTTGTCTTTGTCAAGGGGAGATCATGCCTGTTAAACTTGGCGGACTTCTTTGACACAGTCACCAAAGCCCTAGATGAGGACAAATCTGTGCATATGGCATACCTAGACTTAGCCACGACCTTTGATACAATCCTCTATTCAGGCATCATTCATAAACACACCCAGCTGTGTTTCAACCCATATATTGTCAGGTGTGTTGCAAACTGGTTCACTGACTGAAATCCTACAGTCAGAAATAGGGAACTCCACCTCCTCCAGCAGACCTGTAACCAGTGGTGTTCCACAAGGCTCGGTTCTGGGGACCCCTACTGTTCGGAATCTGTTTCTCCGAAGTACAGGCTAAAACTAAAGGACTGTGGTTGACAAAGTTTGCTGATGATTGCAAACTGGGAGTGATCATTGAAAGCCCTAGCAATGTCAATATCCTGCAAGAATATCTTATGCAGACTAATGACTGGTGCCAAAGTCATGGTCTTAAACTTAATGCAAAAAAATGCATTATCATCCCCTTTGGCAAAGGTGATGTTCCTCCAAACTACTACATCAATAGCAATACCCTAAGCACACAGTCAGTGGTGAGAGATCTGGGCATACAGGAAGTTCGATCACCATGTCACCACAGCGGTAAGAAGGGAATTTTATATTGCTCATCTCATAAGTAAGGGCATTGCCTCCAGAAAAAAAAAAGGTTATAACCCCCCCCTGTACTCTTCCCTCATCAGGCCAGTAACAGAGTACAATGCTTCCTTTGGTATGTTCCTTTCTAAACATCTGCAGCAACTAGAGAGACTACAAAGGTTCCTTACAAAGAAAATTCAGGGTCTTCAAGATCTGTCTTATGTGGATAGAGTGAAATCATTGTCACTTTACTCTGTGTCACACAGACTTCTCAGTGGCGACCTCTGCCTTGCATATAGAGCAATCTCTGACCCACCTTTACTGGAAACGCTGCACATTCACAAGTCAAACAGCACACAGGTCACTCACTCAAAGGACCTTAACCTGGTATGTGACATCAACAGAAATTGCTGAAGAGACAGATTTTATCTCACAGAGGTTGTCCCACCTTCGGAATCAGCTTCTTATTCATGTTAAATAAAGCCCCTCATTGGCCGTATTTAAGCATAATTTGATGATTGAATGGGTAACCAGAAATTCACCCCAGTGGTTCCAACTGTGTCCCGTCTTGGGCAGGGGCAATAGGTGCTGATTTTAGTGACTGCTTGAACCAGACACCCTTGGGAACAGGGGTTGAACTTGGCTAGGCTTGTAAGGGCCCTGGGTCTGTCAGCCTTGTAACCTCCTATGATCCAATTGGTGAGCTTTATTATGCAATTAAAACACTACTGGTCTCAGTTATAGTCTTTTAACTAGGTAACTCAAAAGATGATGATATTGTGAATACTTCACAAAACTTTCTGAGCAAATAAAGCTTTTAAACTCATATGACACAGACCAAAGGAGCTACTGCAAGAGGACAATCCTCTCTCATTTCTCAAAGCTTAATGAACTTCCTGATTTATTTTAATCATTCAAATATTGTCAAGACACATATAAATTAAGACAATGGGTTGTAAAGTGTTATACATAGTCACGGATCTGGGAACAGATGTAAACAATGAAGTGTCCTTTGCTCACCACATTTTTACTTCTGTAAGAAAGTCCTTTTAAATTGTACTGCTTATATCTAAAGGTATGGCATTCAGGTCCAGGGATGAAATTATACCACTTTACTCAGTACTCATTAGACTGTTCATCGAGTACATAATGATCCTTTTAGTTTGTATGCATTTGTACAAACATTTGTCACAAGTGGAATGAGACAACGCTTCCTCACTAAGAAAATGAAAAACCTAAGCTATAAAATCTATGCTGAAACCACTGCCTTATGTATAGAGCCTCAGTAGATAATATCCCGTCAGACCTATTACATATTTGCAAGTTGATCAGTGGCATAAAGATCCACTCAAGGGATCTCAACCTCTTCTGCAACATCAACAGAGCATGTTGGAGACATAGATTTGTATCAGAGAGAATTCTGCTTCTATGAAACTACCTTCCACTCCACATAAAGAAAAGTACTCCTATTATTCTACTCAAACATAATTTGGATGAATAGATTTGTAGCCACAAATTCAACCATGATTTAGCACCCATTTCCCACAGAGACACGGACAACATGCAAATATCTAAAAATATCCTTATTCTGTTGATCTCTTAGTTATCTGTAACACAAAATATATTGCTTTAAAACTATAATGGGAATGTAAGGCTGGTCTTCTTAAGATCCAGATTAATAGCCTAGGAACCTATATGTAATCATCCTAGCATCAAGAACATTCAAAAGAAATGTTTTCACCTCTAGATTTTAAACAAAATACTTAAATGCACCATCATCTACTTGATGTATCTCCCAAGCATGTATTGTTTATGGACGTGTAAAAGTTTGTCTTCTTACCTCTTCTAAGTGTTCTCATATCCTAACTTTGACTGCTTGAGGTATTAGAGTTATAGCATGAACAAAGAAGTGCTGTAAATGACACAAATGGCCAAACTCATGAAACTTTATAACTCTAAAAGGCCACTTATGAATAATCACAATGCCACCTCTGTGAACAAACATGGAATGCAATGCAGGAGTGCCCTCTTGCTTAAGGTAATTCTTTTCAGACAAACTTTAAAGGACATTTCTAATGTATAAAAAAAAACCAAACAGCACTCCAAAGGATAAATGCCTCGTTGAATGAAAAGAAGCTTAAATAAAATAATCCAACAGTGTATACAATGAAGCAAACACATAGAATGACAATAAAAGTAAACTTCAAGCATGTTTATTAAAATAAACCCAATGTACAGGAACAGGTAAGTGCTTTCACAGTTAGCTTCACCAGACCAGAAATATTGCACACTGCATAACCAAGTTTAAATATAACAACATGGCCAATCAAACTACATGATGAAAGTCACATGATAAAAAGCATTAGGTTGTACCTTAAGCACATATTGAGTACAATATAAAACATGAGTTTATAACTAACTTTCACCCTGAAGGCAAATATGCAAATAACAAAAAACAACATTCTATAACAAAACATTTTAAGAATATATATATATATATATATATATATATATATATATATATATATATATGTATGTATATACACATAGATATATGTATATATGATCATAAAACCTTCAATTAAAAAGTCATTGCACTTTTAAATGCCTAGATTTCAATACAGGTTTAAGGGACGCTTTTTTCATTTAAGCCTTCCCCCCTATCTGCCCCAAGTCGAATGATTCATCGCCCTTCTTTACTCTCAGTGCAGTTCCTGATATCACCTTCTCTTATACTAAGAAAGGTACAGTCAATGACCAAAAAATGAAAGGTATGACTAACCCCTTCTTGCATAACATGCTTAGATAGGGCATTGTTACTAGAACCTATCCTTATGTTGTATAGATGTTCCCTAATCCTGTCTTTGAACATCCTATTAGTTTTACCCACATAATAGGAGGCACACACTACACAATAAGCAAGATAAACCACATGCTAAGTAAGGCAGTTAGCAGACACCTTAAACACGTTCTTACAACCTGTATCTGGGTGAGTGAAGAAACCACTATTATCAATGTTATTGCAATAATTACACTTACCACATGGCCTAGTGCAAAAATCCTTATTAACCATCGGCATGAAGGTATCCTTTGGTCTACACAGAATTCTTTTCAAATTCATTTTATTTTTAAACAAAAATGTAGGTGTCTCTCCTATGATATCTCTAATAACTGAATCTGTAGTGAGGATGTCCCAGTGCTTCCTGACTATGTCCATGATGGAATTAATGTCAGTGGTATAGTACAAGGGTACCCTTACCTTATTAACAAGCTCATTGGCCTTATTATCATCTGCAGTCCCACCTCCATTTGAAAAATATGGATGGGCCCTACTTTGCTGATCAGGTATCTCATTCAAAATGGTGTCAACTGCCCCAGGGTGGTATCCCCTGGCTAAAACCTTGCTCTCAAGTTAACTAACTCAGAGACACTATAATTATTAGACCAGCTGATAAAGGTGGTCCTGTTGTTATTATGAATAGATGTGATTATAGCTATTTTTACTCAAGTATGTGTATAATTTGTAATCCAGAAAAAATGATGCAGTAGGTGAAACAATAAAGCCACAGAGAAGGATTGGACGAGAAATATTAATAACCATTTTAAAACAGCTTTCGCTTCCAACAAAAGTCAGCACATATAAACGTTCCACATTACGTTTTCCTTTACATATTACTTCAGCAGATGTGGGCTCAAAGTGAAATCAACAGACTTATAAATCAAATCCCTGGTGACATCATTTAATTAATCAACCAATAAAAAACATTAAAACCCCTTTCAAATATTTATTTATTTATTTTATTTATTTCCAATTTGGTGACCGGGGAGGTCCACTGGGCTCAAAGAGCCCATTTTCAGTGGAGGCCCGGGAAGAAAAGCTCCATAGTACAAAGTATAAACTACATAATTCAGACTACATAGTACAGAGAAAAGCTATATAATTCAAAGTTAACAAAATGCAGAGGAAAGCTAAATAATTCAAAGTTAACAAAATACAATATATAGTTAACAAAATACAATACACAGTAGCAAAGAGGTGCATTAACAACTTGTAAGTATTAAATAGCAAACTAAGAACAGTTAAACTGCAACATATATACAATACATATTTATATGTTTGTAGGTTGAGAACAGTAGTATAGAGTAGATTTTGTTCATTGGTTGGAAATGTCAGATAGTGATCTGAAAGTAGTTATCGAGGGATAGATCCCAGGTAAGTAAGGAAAGAATGGGACATTGAATGTGATAAAAGTGATCATGAGTTAAGGAAGTTAGGTAGGTAGAGGTAGTTACAGAAAACATATATTAAAACAATTCATTAAAAATTCATAAAAGGTATGTATAAATCTCAATAAAAGTGTTTAAATATTTACATATTGTGTACATTGTACGAAATACTAAAAACTCTAAGTAATTTTATTCACTGTATTAAAAATGATCGGTTCCCTTTTCAATTATTTTTTTCATTGGTCCAACCATTTCTTATTTGATAACCTACACTCACTACAATTCCAGTCTCACATAGACCTACCACGACAACAAACCAAACAATTCCAGTCTCACATAGACCTACCACGACAACAAACCAAACACATAAACACACAAAAACATACTCGGAGGCTCTAAATAAAAATCTGCCTAAGCAGCAGAGACCTCCAAAGCAGACACCCAAGCAACCGCTACCCCAAAACAAAACACATGCAACACATAGCTCACAAAGCCAGTGTGCCGAACAGTCACAGTCCTTAAGGCTAAACAACACACCTGATACACTTGTAATAGGTGACTCTATCGTCAGGCACACTGACGTCCCGCTCACCAGGCTGAACAAGGAGAGGGTCACGGTGAGCAGCCTGTCGGGCGCTAGGATCCGCCATATAACAAAAGCACTCAGGTCAGTCCAAGGCAAGTACAAATATGACTCAGTCATTGTCCATGCTGGTGTGAATGACCTGAGACGTACCTCCCTGGACTACATGAAAAGAGACATAGAGGAGCTCTCTGAGCATGTAGCCCAGGCCGGTATGACCCTGACCTTGAGTAGCATCTTACCCTCACCAAGAATGATGCCACAATATGAAGACAAGATGATCAATTTCAGCAATTGGCTTAAGTGTTGGTGTTATTCAAAGGGAATCCAATGCCTGTCAGCCTGGGATGACATGCTCAACAAGCCACGATGCTTCGCTAGGGACGGCTTGCACCTGTCACCCCTGGTCTTTCGGATATTGGCAAAGGCTCTTGCTACCCCCATAGTGCCTTTTTTAGGCAAGGCTCAAAAGACAAACCCACTTCCATAGGTATCACAAGGGATAAGAAACTAAGAGTAATGCTACTCAACGCCAGAAGTCTAAACCTCAAGATGCACGCACTCGAAACTCTCCTTAGCATGGAGAACATCGATATCTGTGCAGTAACAGAAACCTGGTTCAAGGCTCCTGAGAGCACCCCAGCACTACCAGGTTATACCTCATACCATGCTTTTCGGCCCCAAAACTTGGACCGAACCACAAAAGGAGGGGGAGTATCAATATTCGTCAAAGATACCCACACCTCCAGGTTGGTGGCACAGCACGAAGCATCAGAGACTATCCATGTGCAACTAACTGTGGGTAAAACTGCCTTCCAGTTTATAGCCTGCTAGAGACCACCCTCCCAAACACAGGAACCCCACTTGGCCTTCCTGAGAATACTGGAAAATATGAAGGTCTCTCCAAACACCATTATATTGGGCGACTTCAACTACCCAAACATAGACTGGGAGCATTACTCTAGCTCCAACACCCTAGCCCAAAGGTTCCTAGAATTTATAAATTCAAATGCTATGGAACATCTTGTTACCACTCCCACAAGAGGGGAAAACATAGTGGACCTGATCATCACCAACATGGGGACACTATGCTCCAGACCAGAAGTGTATCCCTCACTGGTAAGATCAGACCATAAACTAATCTCACTGGATATTCACATCCCGACCCCACCCCCTGCCCAGAAAACCACAGTGAAAAACTTCTCTAAAGCAAATTTCACATGCCTCAAAGCCGAGGCGAAATCCTTCAAAGCCCCCGGGCCTGTGGAAAATACGGCCCAGACCACAGAATCCTTTATAAACGCATTCTATGAACACCTTCAGGAATGCATGGATCATGCAATCCCAAATAAAACCAAGACCCAATCCTCCAAAGGCAGACGTCCTGTCTAGTGGACCCCAGCCATAAACAAACTATACAATAGAAGGAGGAAGCTACTACATGATAGAGCAAAATCCCAAAAAGGGAAGGCATCTCTGATCACTATTAGCAAAAAACTACGGGCACTCATAAAATCGTCTAAGGCCAGCTTCGAGAGAAAAATTGCACAGGACACTAAGGATAATCACAAGGCTTTCTTTAGTTATGTTAGGAACCTGGGTGGGAATTCCCAGATATGCTCAGAATTAGTCCAAAATGACAAAATATACACCGAGCCCACAGACATTGCCAACATCCTAGCTGACAGGTTCAGTGCAAACTTCTCCCCCCTCCGACCAAAAGGGCAAATATCTATCCCAACAGAGTGCTGCCCCTGACATCTCAGATGCTCAGGTAAGAGCCGCCTCTCCAAAGCAAAAACACAGCATCAATGGGACCAGATGGTGTCCCGGCTGCGTCCTACATGAACTCCAAGAAGAGCTAAACCCAAACATAAAACTACTATTCAATCTTAGCCTTACTACAGGATATGTACCCAAAGAGTGGCGTACAGCAACAGTGATCCCTCTCCACAAAGGTGGTGCCTCAACGGATCCTGGAAACTATCGCCCCATAAGCCTGACTAGCTTGGTCTGCAAAGCTATGGAAAGGATCATCATGGACCTCATAAATAAAGATATTGGGGACCTACAGACACTGGATCCTACCCAGTTTGGCTTTGTTAAGGGCAGATCCTGCCTCTTAAACCTGGTCAATTTCTTTGAAACAGTCACCAAGGCCATTGACGAGGGGAAGGTGGTCCACACAGCCTACCTGGACCCCGCAAAAGCCTTCGATACAATACCCCACTCGGGCATTATAGATAAGCTCACCAGCTTAAATATAAACCCCTATGTCACTAGATGGGTTGCAAACTGGCTCAAGGACAGAACCCACATGGTTAGAATTGCTGGAGCCACGTCAGACTCCAAACCAGTTACAAGTGGCATCCCACAAGGCTCAGTCCTGGGACCTCTCTTGTTCGGAATATATTTCTCGGCGGTACAGGCCAACACGGAAGGACTGTGGCTGACCAAGTTCGCAGATGACTGCAAACTGGGCACCATAATCAACTCTCCAGCCGACACAAGCATCCTCCAAAAGGGCCTCATAGAAACAGACAACTGGTGCCAGAGCCATGGCCTCAAGCTAAACGCCAAAAGTGTATAGTCATCCCTTTGGCAAAAACAAAGTGCCCACAAATTACCACATAGGTGGTAATCCATTAAGTACAGAAGAAGTCATTAGGGACCTGGGGACCCAAGTTGATAGCAATCTCTCATTTGACAACCACATGGCCAAAGTGGTTAGAAAAACATTTTATATAGCCCACCTAATCATGAAGGGATTCACATCTAGATCAGGGGAGGTCATCGTACCTCTTTACTCATCCCTCATCAGGCCCATAATTGAGTACAATGCCCCTTTTGGGTCGTACCTTACCAGACACCTGCAGCAACTGGAAAGACCCCAAAAGTACCTCACCAAGAGGATCAAAGGGCTCAAACAGATGCCATATGCTGCCTGGTTAAAGAAACTCCAGCTCTACTCAGTGGCATACCGCCTGCTCAGAGGCGATCTGTGCCTGACGTATAAAGCCATGTCCAACCCGGAATTAATGGACATGCTGCACCTCAGAAAATCCAAATCCCATCGAGCTACGCGCTCGAGAGACTTGAACCTCAGCACTGAAATAAATAGGACATGCTGGAGGGACAGATTCATAACCCAGAGGCTCCCTTCACTCTGGAATAAAATCCCAGTCCAGGTTAGGCAGAGTCCCACATTGACTCTCTTCAAGAGGAATCTTGATGAGTGGATGGGAGATCGTAGGTTTACCCCGGCTATCACTTCTGTGTCACTGTTAGACATAGGCACAGTATACTAACCTCAAAAAAAGGCATAGCAAAATTAATTTAAAATGGGTGGCGAAAGCCAAACACACTCTGGCTAGGCTTATAAATGCCCTAGGGCAGATAGCCTAGTATGAACCTATGAACCTATGAACCTTCTATGAACAGATTAATGGGGCCACAAACTATTTGAAATTACAAAAACACACTCTGGCTAGGCTTATAAATGCCCTAGGGCAGATAGCCTACTATGAACCTATGAACCTATGAACCTTCTATGAACAGATTAATGGGGCCACAAACTATTTGAAATTTACCGTGTCCTTTTCTCCCATTTCGATAGCCTATCTTGATAAATTTGTACAAAAGCTGGATAATGGTATGGTCAATACTGGTGTCCATAGGAAACCATGCTACAGAAATACTTTACTTCATAGATGTAGCAAGCACCCTCAATTTGTCTTTAAGAATGTGGTAAAAGGACAAGGTATGAGGGTGTCTAGATTAAATGTCTCTGATGATGGCTTTCACTCTGAGTTAGTTTAATTGAGAGCTAAGCATTTAGCCAGGGGATAACATCCTGGAGAAGTTGACACCATTTTGAATGAGATACCTGATCAGCAAAGTAGGGCCCATCCATATTTTTCAAATGGAGGTGGGACTGCAGATGATAATAAGGCCAATGAGCTTGTTAATAAGGTAAGGGTACCCTTGTACTATACCACTGACATTAATTCCATCATGGACATAGTCAGGAAACACTGGGACATCCTCACTACAGATTCAGTTATTAGAGATATCATAGGAGAGACACCTACATTTTTGTTTAAAAATAAAATGAATTTGAAAAGAATTCTGTGTAGACCAAAGGATACCTTCATGCCAATGGTTAATAAGGAATTTTGCACTAGGTCATGTGGTATGTGTAATTATTGCAATAACATTGATAATAGTGGTTTCTTCACTCACCTGGATACGGGTTGTAAGTGTTTAAGGTGTCTGCTAACTGCCTTACCCAGCATGTGGTTTACTTTGCTTATTGTGTAGTGTGTGCATCCTATTATGTGGGTAAAACTGATAGGATGTTCAAAGACAGGATTAGGGAACATCTATACAAGATAAGGATAGGTTCTAGTAACAATGCCCTATCTAAGCATGTTATGCAAGAAGGAGTTAGTCATACCTTTCATTTTTTGGTCATTGACTGTACCTTTCCTAGTATAAGAGAAGGTGATATCAGGAACTGCACTGAGAGTAAAGAAGGGCGATAGATCATTCGACTAAGGGCAGATAGGGGGAAAGGCTTAAACGAAAAAGCCTCCCTTAAACCTGTATTGAAATCTAGGCATTTAAAAATGTAATGGCTTTTAATTGAAGGTTTCATGATCATATATACATATATCTATGCATATATATATATATATATATATATATATATATATATATATATATATGTATATATATATTATATATATATATATATATATATATATATATATACATATATGTTCTTAATTTTTTTATTATAGAATGTTGATTTTTATTTGCATATTTGCCTTCATGGTGAAAGTTATCAACTCATGTTTTATATTGCACTCAATATGTGCTTAAGGTACAACCTAATGCTTTTTATCATGTGATTTTTTTTTTATCATGTGATATTTATCATGTGACTTTCATCATGCAGTTTGATTGGCCAGGATGTTGTATTTAAACTTACTTATGGGGTGTGCAATATTTTAGTCTGATGAAGCTAACTGTGAAAGCGCTTACCTGTTCCTGTGCACTGGGTTTGTTTTAATAAACCTGCTTGAAGTTTAATTTTATGGTCCTTATACGTGTTTGCTTTGTTGCATACACTGTTAGATTATTTTATTTAGACATTTCTAATGTGTTTTAATTTTTTCTGACAGGAAAAGATGGGGAATGATGGTAAATGGATGAATATTTAATGTCTGTATAGAGAATATGCCAGCTATTAAAACTATATATTGTTTTTTTTTTCTGAAGAAACAGTTTGAAGCATAACAAAATATATTGGAAAGGTAGAATCAGAATTATTCAACTTAACTTTCTGTTCAATCTCTGAAAATGCATTAGCTGGATGTGTTCTCATATATTAACTGTCCACTCTCCTACAGGCCTTCAATAACAATGGCATTTTATAATCTCTCTCTTTCAAACATCAAACCATTTATTCCTGAATTATATGTTATTTACCATGGCACAAGTTTTTTTTACATGCCCTTAACAATTCCTCATGGGGAAGTTTCTGTCCAATATTTCAACCATTTTAAATGCCTTTCAGATATAAATGTACTTGTATATGATGCTGAAAATGTTGCCCCTGTCAATGTAGCTATCCTTTGATGCCGATAGTTATCATTGTGTTGTTTAAAATAGTGTAGTATATTATGTGACAGCCATGGTTGCTTATGACTGCCTCATCTTATCTCACCTGACTCACAAATGATAGTAACATGTTTTAACAGACCTACTTTTTAAGTCCCACATTCATTTATTAGATAAGTTATAAATCTTAAGTTGATATAAGAATCTGTCAAAATATTTTTGACCTCATTTGTACATACTTGTTGAAACAATTTTAGGGCTTCACAATTGGCTTTAATAAAACAAGAGCTTTAAAGACTAAAGGTAACTTGGTATAAATATGCAACATTTTAATTAGTTATTGATACCTCCAAGTTATAGCTTGTGTGATGATATGAGGTAGTGCTATCTGTGCCAGGGCGAGTAAAGCAGTGCCTATGTAACATATGCCAGCATAACTAGTTGGAGTTTTGTAAAGAAGTTTATGTCATTTGAGTATCATACTGAATTGTACAGGTACTTGTGTTAAAAATATATTTGTAAAGTTGCTTGAGAGATGTACATGTATGTCAGATAGTATTATTATAACTGATTAAATGTATATGTTTTAACAGAGAATTCTGGAAGGGAAGAGGTTAATCTCAGTCCAGCTAAATTTGAAAAATAGGTTGAAAATTAAATGGGTTGGTTTAGGCTGTAAAGGTTTTATCTTACAGGTCTGATTGCAGCCAGAGACAAAAATGTCTGGGAAAACCAGGACTAGGTATCTTACTGTATTATCCGTAGGGGTGAACTAATTGCTTCCCTGGAAGGGTGAACATTTTTGAAATTCTTTTATAGCTTTCAGATGCTGCAACAGATCTTAGCAAAGTTCTGGTGTGTATTGTACCAGAGTTAGGTGACCAGATGTGATGTCATTCTATAATCAGCACTGAAATGAATTTCTAGATATTAGTGAGAGACGTGACAGAACTCTTGCAGCGCACTTTATTTTTCAGAAGCTGACAAGGAAAGATCTCTCACAGATATCTCACACAGCTACCCACCTTATCTTGCCTTGCTGTAGTAAGAAACTCATTGCTCATCATCTTGCTTTGCTGTAGTAAGTAACTTAACTAGAGATCAGTAATTCTTTAGTCAGTCAGAGCAATATAGTGAGATTATTTAAGTATTGCTTTTCTTCATCTGTGTGAATCTATCCATCTGTGTTATTTTTATATCTCATGTGACTGAAACTCTTGTGTTTATTGTAACTAGATAGTCAGTATTCTCAAGTTTTTTATTTTATTATTTATTATTAAATATTTCTATACTTTTCATTGTGGGTGGTCTTTTAGAGAATACTTTTAACATCTTAAGAGTACTTATGCTTATTTTAGTGACGGCTCCTGAAAGCCTTGATGCATTCATCAAATGCTGCCATTTGTATTAGTATTAATTTTACTCAGTATAATTAGATACTCTTGTAAGAGTTTTAGAGTAGCCAACTGGTTGCAGCATAATTACCTTATAGTCTGTGAAGAGTGTGTGTGTGTGTGTGTGTGTGTGTGTGTGTGTGTGTGTGTGTGTGTGTGTGTGTGTGTGTGTGTGTGTGTGTGTGTGTGTGTGTGTGTGTGTGTCTGTGTGTGTGTGTAAGCTACTTGGAACAGGAACAAAGTGCTCCAAAGCAGTGTAGAGTCTTGTAGGGGGCCTGGAGAGAAAGAGTCCAGCTCCAGGTCTGGAATGTGCTTCCTGTGTGCTGTTAATGGAAATTGTGCTTAGTGCAGAGAGATGCATCTGAAAATACTGTGTGTATCCATTTTTCTTCCCAGTGGCCATCACTCACCAGTGTCAGTGGTGAGGATTGAGGCTCCTTGCTTATTGGCCGAGAGTAGGGGCCATCACATATTGGTGGCAGCTGGGTGAGATATTAATTGAACTTCATAAGCCTGTGGGCAGTTGTCACTAAAGACGTGTGTACTCTCAGCAGTCATGAGGTAAACATGCAGAGTTTCATTTTTGCAACAGTTTTATTTATTTTTGTAGTTTAGTTTATTCAGGGAAAGTAGGCAAAGATGTCAGCAGAGGATTCTGGCAAGCTGACAAAGAACCAGTTGGCCAAGTTGTGCGAAGCCAATGACTGGTACATGCCAACCTGACTAAAGAGGAAATTATTTCAGCCTAATCACAGTTGCAGCAAGGACCAGCAATCAGGAAGGCAACCAGTCTGGTGATAGGGATGTGCAGCCTTCAGAAACAGGACAGTTCACCTTTTCCTCAGAGGACTTAAAAACCTATCTGGAGTTAAAGAGACTTGAGTTGGAGGCCAAATGTTTGGAATTGGAATCAGGAGAGGGAGTCTATGGTGTTTTGAGGTCAAGCAGAATGAGAGACTGCAGTGCTTGGAGGCCAAAGAAAAGGAGAAACAGTGCCAACATGAGAGGGAGATGCTGACTCTTCAGGGTCATAGAGGTAATAGAGAAGGGAATAACTGAACCCCAGAAGCAATAAAGGTCAGTACATTTCTTCCAGTGTTTACACAGGGTGATCATTTTGATAGTTTTATTTGGTTTACTGCCATAATCATGAAACCACGTCCATGGAGTGGTCATGATGTCTAACTAAAATAGTGAAAATCACAGCACTGAACAGGCACAATGCCGACACCGGTAATGTTGACCCGTCCAAATTCAACAAAGTTGACATTACCCAGCATACCTTCCTTCCCAGTCAATTCCAACTAACATTTTGCAGGGGGGCAAGCCCCCCTGCACCCCCATACCCCCTACTACGTATATATACAAACTCCAAGACTGCACTACATTGAGGAAATGGGTACATTTCCAATCCCCACTGTACTGCGATCCCAACACAGAACATCGACCTCACAACAGAGAATGCACACTAGCATTTGCTGTTGTGGTGTCGACCATTTTTGGTTCGGCCTTCTGTGAACTGGGAAACTTGCCTTTCGACTATCCCAATTCAACAGAATGCCATCTGACAACATCATAGTAAACCATTTTATTCATATATTTGAAAGAGTATGTAAACAATATAATGTTGACCAAGAGCTCTGGGTATGGTTCCTGACCCCCTTACTCCACTGTAAAGATGTAAATGTTGTTTCTAAATTGTCTAATACTGATTGCTTAAATTATGATAAAGTTAAAGGAATGTTTTATGTTAACCTCTGAAGCTTACAGAAAAAAGTTTTGTGAGCATAGACACAAAGCAGATGAAAGTATATGTGATTATATTGCTGAGTTAAACATTTATTTTCAGAGGTGGATGAGTGGGTGTCAGGTCACCACTTTTGAAAGGCTGGCAGACCTTTTGGTAAGGGAACAAGCTCTTAGCACTTTGCTTGAGGACATCAGAATCCAGTTGGCAGACTGGGAGTGTAACTCTGCAGATGAGCTGGGGAGAAAAGGGAATCTCTACTTAGCAAGCTATGCATCACTGCACAAGAAGGGGACACTTAGTGCTGCACATGGATATAAGGGAACCCATGGTGGGCAGCCTATACCACCCCAACAGAGTTCACCAGTAACAGAGGAAGCTACTAGTTCAGGCACATGGCCAGGACCAAGGATTAGATGTTTTAAATGTAACTAGAGGGGCCATATAGCATACAAATGCCCACTGAAGTAAGGTGGGGAACAAAATGTGAGAGCGCCAGCAAGTGGGAATAACAGCATCCCAGTAGTAAGTTGACTGGAAAGAACAGGGGTGTCAAACTATCACTGGAGTTTGTGTTCTATCTTAGTGGATGGAAGACAGTCCACTGTTAAGAGAGAGAGAGAGAGAGACAGACAGCCTCTGACATAACCATTCTGAAGCCTATAGTGGTTAAAGAGGAGCAGTACTTGCTTAGGCAGTCCACTCCAATCAGAGCTTTAGGAGGTACCCCATTCCAAATGCCTTTAGCCAGGGTTCACCTTGACTGGGAGAGTGGAAGAGAAAGCAAGAAGGTCGATGTGTTTGAGGATATCCCTGCAGATCTTTTGATAATGAACGATTTTGATAATACAGTATCTCATGTGCATGCAGTTACATGCAGTCAGGCTAGGAGACAGGCATGTGGGTCTGGTAGCCTGGGGGAGAACCAGACAGACCCCACACCTGAAGCTGGGGGTGGAGATGTGTCTATTTCAGGGAGGGAGATACCCAGCAGCAGTGAGCCTGAAAGTGAACCACAGCTGTTGGTAGGTACTGATGTTCCCGTGGACAGGATGACTGCAAGGACAGAGGTGAGTGGTAGTACTCAGGCTGACAGTGAGGCACCACTGTCAGAAGATACCAGGCTTCTGGTGGAAAGGGAGCTGGGTGTGGTAACAAAGGTAGAGTTGAGACAGGCTCAGTGTTCTTACCCTACCTTATGAGGTTTGCAGGAGGTAGCTAAGGAGGCACCTGATTCTCAAGGAAAAGAGGAGTCTGTATACTATAACAAAGGATTACTATATAGAGAGTGGACTCCTGAGAGAGGGCTAGAGGGTGAGGTAATACAGCAGTTGGTAGTGCCCAGAGACTACTATCTGGAACTTCTAACTGTAGCCCATGACAATTCTTTTGCAGGTCATATGGACATAAAGCATACCAAGAGATATATTATGCAGAACTTTTATTGGCCTGGGATTCCAAGATATGTAACAGGGTACTGCAGGACCTATGAGCAGTGCCAAAAGGTAGACAAGGCAGGAGACAAGGTCAAAGCTCCTTTAAGTCCTTTGACTGTGATTGAAGAGCCATTTCAGAGGATAGCTATGGATATTGTGGGACCTCTGAGTACCCCAAGTTTCACAGGGAAGAAGTATATCCTGGTGGTAGTAGATTAGTCAGCTACTTAGAACAGGGACACAGTGCTCTAAAGTGGGCAGTGTGGAGTCTTGTTTGGGCCCTGGAGAGAGGAGACAGTTCAGCCCCAGGTCTGGAGTGTGCTCCCTGTCCACTCTTAAGGGAAATTGTGCTTGGTGCAGAGAGCTGCATCTGAAAATACTGTGTGTATCCATCTTTGTTCCCAATGGCCATCCCTCACCGGTGTCAGTGGTGAGGATTGAGGTTCTCTGATTACTGGCCCTGAGTAGGGACCACCACAGTTTACATCTCCAGATAAAAAGTTGGAATATGATAAACATATTAAGTAAAGGGGTCATTATCATTGCCCTAACTGTGTAATGTAACAACGTGTTCTAAACTCTAGTCTTTTAGTAAAAAGCAAACAAAGTCTGATTTTTCTGCTCAGATTAAATAAGTCAAAATACTCCACTTCTAACACAGAAGCCATGTTGGAAAGAATTTTAAACCCAGACTCTAACTCTGTCTTCATCAAGAGGGATATCAAACAAGGATAGAGAGAGAGTGTATGTTCTAAAGATTGTTTGAGAAACAGGAGGATATTAATAGAAGTGTGAGGTGGTCTATTAGATTACTTGGTGGTGATTTTAATGAGATACTGGCTGCAGCAGATGAGAGGTTGTTTGTAAAAAATATAAACAATATTAACATAGAAGTGCGCATATGTAAACTGGTGGGAGGTGAGTTGCATATCGACAGAAAGGACCGAATAGTCAAGGAGTATACTTTCAGAAGAGATAGAGGGCAACAACTGAGTAGGTTAGACATGTTGCCTGATGAAGATAGAGATGGCAGATAAAATGCAAGGAGTTAGGACTTGTGGAAGGTATTTCTCAGATTATGTGCATGTAGTAATGATGAGATTCAAGGGCTGCTGGAAGAAGGAGGAGGAGGAGGGGTATTCTGAGGAATTGGAGTGAGATGATATGGGGACTGAAGCAAGAAGGAGACTAAAAGGGACAGTGGCACTAGCAGTGGAAGAATCTACGAAATGGAAGAAGGAAACTGGGGTTCTTGTGGAATGCACTGGAGGTGAAACTGAGTGAGATGTATGTAAACATGCTGACCAGAAAAGGAGGAAAAGAGATGAAGAAGAGGTTAAAGAGCTAGAAAGAATGCTAAGAGGGATGCAAAACGAATGGTGGGAGACAGGAAGAACAGAGGTGACAAGACAAACTGATGAGATGATGAAAGGTGACATTCAGTTGAGGCAACATGCTAGAAAGGTCCTTACTTTATTGTTGCATTGTCAAGGTAATCAGCAACTGTTATTGCCTGCCAACATTCCTTTTTAGTTTTTTGTAGTATAACATCCAGAGCTGCAGAATATTAGTTCTGCCTGACATACCGGTCCCCTATTTCACACCTTTGCCCTATAAAAGTCAGATATATGCTAAGACAACTCATAAGCTTAGCTATGTGTAATATTTTCTATCTTTACTAATGAGGCCAGCAATTTACTCTGTATTCACTGCTATTGCTCTTTTCTTGTAAATAATATGCACAGTACAATAGTCTTTCATTTTACACTGCTGTTGCTCTTATCTTATAAATCATATGCAAGTACAATCCTCTTTCATTTTCCCTTTACTACACCAAGTTATCAGGATAATACTAGCCTCTGCAGTAGATGCCATCAAGTGTAGTCATGCAAAAATAGCAAGCTACTAGATTGTATATCTGCATATATGTCAACCCAAACCACAAACTGCAAAAAAACTATTCCTTTTTCATCATTCATTACATATAACACATTAGTTCAGTGCTTGATTTAATATAGTCTATATGCTATTTCATTTAATATATTACTGCATTTAACATGCAGCTGTTATGTCATCATTGTATATGTGCTGTTATTTTCATCAATGTATATATATATATATATATATATATATATATATGTGTGTGTGTGTGTGTGTGTGTGTGTGTGTGTGTGTGTGTGTGTGTGTGTGTGTGTGTGTGTGTGTGTGTATATATATATATATATATATATATATATATATATATATATATATGCATATATACATAGATATATAAATTCATAGCTTCTTACTAGGCTATTGATCCATGAGGATCTTTACAAGCCAGCTCTGCATTCCCATAAAAATGTAAGGCTTTGTAATTTAAGTACAAATAATTCAGAGCTGGGCAGAATATTTGTATGTTACCTGTATCTATAAGGGAGAAGATTGCTAAAATGAAGGTGAATTTGCAGTTTGCAAACATTTGGCCAGATTATGTTTGAATACAGTAAGGGAAATACTGTGCTTTATGTGGAGAGGAAGAGTATTCCAAAGATGTGGTATTCTATTCTCTGAGATACATGTCTCTTCCTCCAACATGTTCTGTTTATGTTGTAGATGAGTTTAAGACCACCTGAGTGGGAATTTATGCCACCGGTGGACTTGTGGATGTGAAGCAGATCTGAGAGGATAGGGTCTGTTGAGGTTCTGTAGATGAGACAGAGATCACACCTCAGTAGCTTGTATGATATGGAGAAGAGGGACAAGGCTTTAAGATGGTCAGTGAAGTGTTTATGATTTAGGCCCTTGATTTTCTTGGTGTGCAAATTTTATGGTTGTTCAAGTGATGTTAAGTGTTTGGTCATATACATACTAAAGGGGACATTATATTCAATGATCAGCCTAGTAAGTGCCATATACAGTGGAATGATCATACCCATGGACTGAGAATCCATAACCTAACTAATAAGCTATGCAATTAAAATGGGCATTCTTATAACAGTGGAAGAAGAATCCATACCTAACTAATAAGATATGCAATTAGAATGGACTTTCTTATAACAATGAATATATTATGATTGAAGGACCGTTTGTTGTCTAGATAGATTCCCATGTCCATAACTACTGGATCGATTTACAGGTGTGTATTGTTGATGTTATAGCTACAGTGGACATCATGCTTGCCAAAGGAGACTATTATACATTATTTGGAATTTAGTTTTAGTCCATAGTTATGACACCAGCTATTTGTTTGGGAAGCTCCCTCTTTCAGGATCTTGATGTCTTCTGGAGAGTTTATGATGACACCAAGTTTACAGTCATCAGCAGGCAGGGTTAGCCACAATTCTTAGCATTACCTTAGACTTCTGAGAAACAAATGCCAAACAGAAGTGGCCCAATGACTGAACCCTGGGATGCACCACTAGTGACAGGTCTTTTGGAGGAGGTACAGCTACCCATCATAATTTCTTGAGTTATGTTTGTAAGTCAGATTCTTATCTGATGAGCTACAAAGGGATTAATGTTTAGATGGGGCATTTATAAACAATACCTGAGTCTGGGAGATGGGGGGTGTTACATTACATATTACTTTGAAAATGAAGACAAATACAGTTCTTTCTCTCTTTCAATGGTATTTATTAACTACAGTACACACATGTGGGAGCCTCATGGAAAGCACCAGGGAGACTCCTAGAACAAAAGAATACACAAGCTTATATACTGGTGATATTGCTGACAGTACAAGAAATATAAAATGAACCAATTAGATCATTATACAGGGCAATTAACCAATTGGAGGTTTACCCATAAACATAAGGCAATTCACATCATCATATCTCTAGGCAGAGAAAGAAAATCGGATACACTTCCATATAAGGCACATTTCCTGCTTTCAAGCAGACTCTTGTTTTTCAGTATTTTTCCATTGCTCATAGTTCATTCAAAGTTCACAGTACACAGTACATCTTAATACATGCAGACTGTCACATACTCAATTCCCTCAAACACATGCTTTGGCTGTTCATATTCTGCAACCCCCCATTTGATGCTGTGTAAGCATCACAATTTAACCTATCATACATTTGCCCAAATCTAACATAACCATGCTACTGGTCTTTTCATCATTGGAAAACATTGTCATTTCATTGTCTACATTCATAGCTGCAGGCATATAAAACTTAGGCACTTTCTTCACAATTTTTGAAGACATTAATTTCAAGATCAGTACTTTGATTAGAAATAAGACCAGAAAAGCAACAATTGCTAATACTGCAATTAATAAAATCAACTTCAACAGTCCACCTCCCCAGCCTGAGAACAGGTTGGTTAACATCAGCCACTTTGGCCTCCGAGAGTTCGGAAATTCTTTGAATCAGTTCAAAATGGCTTTCAATTTCGTGCTGATTGTCAGGAATAAATGTACAGCACTCCTCCTGGATTAAAACGCAAGTTCCTCCTTTCACTGCTAGGGTGAAATCGAGAACCATATGGTTTTGGAGTACTACAGCTCTCATAGCAGTCAGTTCATCAGTCACTAGTTCTAAGGCAGAAAATGTAGCATTGCTTAATATTTCAAGCAATTTAGATAGCTTTCTCAGTTCCCAAATTGATTTCACTGCTCCGTATGATGGAATTATACCAGCCCATGATATGACGTCATCACCCAAGTCCATATGGGACAGTCCTTTGGTGCCAGCATGAGCTAAATCATGGTGATAGATCCATGAAGCATCAACTTGACCTATCAGATTGGCAGGCTTCTTGACCTCTCGAATGTTCCGAATTTTTCCTTTAGGTAATGCAGATACATGTCGAATAGCTGGGACTAGGTAGCCCAGGAAGCAGCTGCCAGACCAGTCTCCTGGTAGCCATTTATATGCTTTTCTTCCGCACACAAAATAACAATTTTCTACTTTAATGGTGATGTTGATAGACTCAAAGCGATCCCCGGCACCCTGCAGTTCTTGGAATATTTTCCAATAGACAGTTTCTATTTTCTGGGAAAAGTTAGCTATAGAGTTTTTAACAAGTTTTTTTATAGGTGAGAAATCTGTTACACAACCTGAATTGTCTGCATTGCAGTTATATACCACTGTTTTGTTACAATGGCTCCACCCTACTCTAGTTTTACCAAGTTTTTTAAAACACACAGTTCCGTTTTGGTGGAGGGACAACTGTAATGCTATCTTGTCCTTTGAAATAGCATTTGATGTATCGTAGATCAGATTCATCCAGGTTTCATTAGCCCCTAAAGGGACTATATTTAACATCAATCCCCCATGAACAGTAGGAATAGCAGTGCAAATCCAGTAGTCTGAGACATTAAAGGATGATGCATAAGCGTATTTAATAGCTTGGTAGGTGTTGAAAGGTGGATGCCATGTAGCTCGTTTGGCATGAGGTGTAGGTGGAGCAGGAAATAAAAATGGCCACAGTAAAAATAACAAAACAACAAGAATAACCACCAAAATAGCTGTGCAGTACTTTTGTGGAAATGGTGGTTGCACTTGTATCGTTTTGGGAGGGTGAGGTTGTCCAAATGTATAAACGTCAGGCATTGTCAGGTGCTGGTACAGTATGGCTTCGGGTACGAGTAGCAATGGGTGGAGAATCAGGAGTTTCAAAAGGTAGAGGCTGTTGATCTTCAGATGGGATGACCTTCTTGACGTGCGATATGTGAATCCAGGTGGGTGAGCCTTGTAATCGCACCACTGACGATGTCATCAGTAGAACCAGGAACGGCCCCTTCCAGCATGGTTGAAGCACTGTTTTTCGAGAGCATGACTTGACGTACACTCAATCTCCTGGTTGCAGTGCAGAAGACAGGAAAGGATCAGGGATATGTTGAGCCGCTGCTACCTGGCGGTGATGAAACTGTAAAAAAGAGACAATAGAAGTGCAATATACAAGGATATCATGATCAAATGCATCGTACTCAGAAAGGGGTGGTGGAGGAGTCATGGGCATACGCATAGGGCGGCCCATGAGGATTTCATGAGGAAAAAGACCTTTAGTAGGATGTACTTGCATTCTCATAGAGAGTAGGGCTAGAGGTAGGGCCTGTACCCAAGTGAGACCCGTTTCAGTAGTAATTTTAGCCAGTCTAGTTTTTAGTGTCTAATTCATGCATTCAATAATACCTGATGCCTGTGATCTATATGGACAATGACATTTTAAAGTGATGCCTAACATTTTACACAGTGAATCAATCAACTGAGCAGTAAAATGTGTTCCACGGTCAGATTATATTTGACAGGGAACACCAAAACGAGGTATCAATTCATAACAAAGTTTCTTAGCAACTGAAATAGCATCATTTTTTACACATGGGTAGGCTTCTAACCAACCAGAAAAAACATCAACAACAGTTAAAACATATTTAAAACGAGCACAAGGTGGAAGTTCAATAAAATCCCATTGCAAAGCGCAAAATGGTCCCAGTAGTTTTGGCAGTGGTTGTGCAGGAGCCATAGTGCCTTTTGAAATGTTATACTGTAAACAAATGGAGCATGTGCTCAAAAAATGCTGTACAGAAGCAGAAAGTCCTGGGGCAAACCAATCCTTTTGGATTTGTTTTATTAACGCTTGTACCCCAACATGGGCTGGCAAATGATACGCTTTAATAAGAGAATTTAACATGGACATTGGGCAGACCAATCTGCCATCGGGATGTTGCCAAATGAGATCAGAGCATTTAAAACAACCTTGAGCCAGCCATGTTTTCCTTTCTGATTCTGGGACTTCATCCTGTAAAGCTTTTAACACTGTGGTATCAAAAGTAACCATTGGTTGCAGAGGCTGCAAAAAATGTCCCTGAACAGTTTGTGAGAGAGCAGCCTGTTTAGCAGCCCAGTCAGCTAAATTATTGCCTTTAGTTTCAAAAGAGTCATTAGATTGATGGGCTGCACATTTAACAACAGCAAGTTCAGAAGGTAACAATAAGTCTTGTAGCAAGTTATTGATATAAAAATGGTTTTTAACGAGTGCCCCGGAAAATGTTAAAAACCCTCGTTCCTTCCACAATATACAAAAATCATGAACAACACCATGGGCATAATGGGAGTCAGTATATATAGTAACAGACTTGTCCTTGGCTATTTTGCATGCATTCAATAATGCCACTAGTTCTGCAGCCTGCGCAGAAGTGCCTGGGGGTAATCGTGCTGACCTTAAAACTTCAGTCAGAGTACAGACTGACCAAGCAGCTTGGAATTTACCAGAGTTTGTTCGTAAGAAGGATCCATCAACAAAAAGAACTAAATCAGGATTTTGCAAAGGAGTGTCATATAAATGTAACCTAGGAGAAAGAACAGAGTTAACTACAAGCACATAATCAAGTGGTTCGCCCTCATCCGAAGTTGGTATTAAAGAGGCAGGGTTCAGTGGTGGGCAGCGTATGACTTGCAGGGCAGGATTATTTATTAAACTTAGTTTATACTTAGTAAGGCATGCATTTGAAAGATACTGTGTTTTTGTTTTTAGAAGTAGCGCTTGAACAGCATGTGGGACTGCCAAGATAGTATCATGTCCCAAGGTTAGTGGGGCTGCCATATCAACCAAAACAGCGGCAGCTGCCACAGCCCGTAAGCACACCGGGTAACCAGAGGCAACCGGATCTAGCTGAGTGCTGTAGTAAGCAATAGGTCGGTAGCCTCCAGTGCGTTGCTGGGCTAGGAGACCCAAGGCAGTCTTGTTTCGCTCACAGCAAAAGAAAACAAAAGGTTTGGAATAATTTGGCAACCCTAAGGCAGGAGGATTTACCAAGGCTGTTTTGATAGCCTGAAAAGCCTCATGGTGTTGTGACGTCCAGGGTAAAGGTTCCGTAATATCCTTTTTTAGGAGTTGTAACAGGGGGGGCCAAAATTTCCAAAAAATTAGGCACCCACTGTCTACAGTATCCTGCTAGGCCAAGGAATCCTCGGAGCTGCCTCTGGGTTACAGGGCGTGGGGCACTTTAAATAGAAGTTATATGATTTGGGAGTATTTGACAAGAACCCATTGCAATAATATGTCCCAAATACTGCACCTTTTCCTGACAGAATTGTAATTTTGATCTATTTACTTTAAACCCTCGTGTAGCTAAAAAGTTTAACACTAAAAGGGAATCTTTCCTACATGAGTTACTGTCTGGTGAAGCTATAAGAATATTGTCCACATATTGGACTAGAACTGAACGTGATGGTAGTTGCAGATCCTGTAACTGTCTATGCATATCTCTAGAAAATAAGGTTGGGGATTCTACGTATCCCTGGGGCAATCGAGTCCAAGTATACTGCTGACCTTTGTAGGTAAATGCAAACAAATACTGACTATCGGGATGTACTGGAATAGAGAAAAAAGCTGATGAAATATCTATTACCGTAAAATATTTTGCAGTAGGTGGGATACAGCTCAAAATAGTAGCTGGGTTTGGTACAATTGGGGAAAACAGGTAAAACAGCTTTGTTAACTTCCCGCAAGTCCTGCACAAATCTGTAAGCTTGTTTAGCAGGTTTTTTCACTGGTAATATTGGGGTGTTACATGGACTTGTGGTGGGTACTATGATCCTTGCTGTTCCAATGCAGAAATAACAGGGGCAATACCAGATATACCCTCAGCTGTCAAAGAGTACTGCGATACTCGCAGCAACTTTGCTCCTGGTTTTAGGGTTATTTTTACAGGAGTAGCTGAGGTCAAAAACCCTACATCATTGTCATGAGTAGTCCACAGGTGAGAGGGTAGGGAATGTAAATACTCGTTTCTGTTAGAATCTGACTGAATCCACATTGTCTGTAAAGTGATAGTGTCATCTAAGGCTGCCAGGGTACTATCCTGTTGGTCTGAAGGTACTTGGAGATAAACTCCATCTGCTGTGCAAAAAATGGTGGCCCCCATTTTGCAAAGCAAGTTTCTTCCTAATAGATTTAAAGGTGCTGAGGGTCCTACTAAAAATGCATGGTTATCCTGTAGAGGTCCCAAAGTTACTGGGACTGGAACAGTTTTGGAATACTCAATAGGTATACCAGAGACGCCTACTCCTCTAGTTATCTTGTTGGAGAGGGGAACATTTATGGCTGCTTTGCCAGCTAACATGGATTTAGTCACTCCGGTATCAATTAAAAATGGATATGGTTTATTTTTAACCAGTAACATAACATGTGGTCCATCCTGATCCACAGGAATAAAAGGGCACAATTGCTGTTGTTTCTGTTCAGGGAACCTTTATTGTGGTTGCTGTCAATTGGCTGGCGTCCAGTTAGAATTCCACTGATGTGACGCATCAGTGTATGGTGCAGGTTGCTCAGCCAAATATGGACACTCATTTTTCCAATGGCCTACTTGGCCATAGTTGAAACACTCTTGTCTGATTACTAGAATTCTGGGGTGAGGCCGACTGTGTTCCCTGCCAGTTTTGTCTATTCTGATTTCCTGCTCCCTGGCATCCACCCCTCCCTCTCCCTCGTGCTCTACCCCGTTGACCAGTCGGTTGGCCAAAAGCGGTACACATTTGGATTTGTGCTTTTACTAATTTCTCCTGTAAATCCTTCTTTTCTTTAACCAAATGGTCAGATAGGTATTGTACCTGCTGGACTAACTCATGGAAGCCCAAACTAGGCCAGTTTAAGCATACTTCCTTTAACTTGTCCCTCACCTGAGGGCATAACCCATCTACAAAGGCAGCTGACAGCCCGCTTTGTGCTGGTCCTTCGATGGGCTCTGGGTACCTGGAATATGCCTCGAAGGCTTCAGTGAGCCGATTTAAGTATTCATCTGCAGGTTCATCCTCTTTCTGTATGACTGATTTAATTTTTGACCAATTGGGGGTAGGTGGCACTATTACAGTGAGAGCATCGACTATACATTGCCTAACCGCCTCAAACCCATTTTCCCCTTGTATGTTGTGCTTCGGTATTGGGGTAGGAACATTAGCATGATCCCAGATACATTTCATCAGATCAGCTGGGACAGCATATTGGAGGACAGCTCTAACCTCTTCTATGGTAGGGTTTTGCAAACAAATATTGTCCTCCCAATACGCATTGAAACTTCGCTGGGTTAGTACGAATGGGTGGGAGTGATTTAGTAATCGCTTGAAAATCAACTGCTGACCACGTCCTAGGTACCACTACAGTAGCCAGTTGTCCCGCATCCCTAGCATGTGCTGGGTTTGGGACTTCTCTCAATGGGAATACTCCTTCTTCATCTGATGGGCTAGTGCCCAATTCAGAATCAGAATCTGGATTAGATTTGTCCGGACCAAAGTAGCCGTCATTGTCTTCAATCACAATTGGGCATTGCTTGTAATATTTACCCTTGTGTAAATATATGGCTTTTTTATTTTAATATATTTTTGGCTGGCTAGACCTAGGGTAAAAAAGCATTTGTGCTTTTCTTTTTTGCTGTTTTTTTGTCTTAGAATGGGTTAGTCTAGGTGAAGGTTTACCTGTATCTATTTGGCCAGGTTGTTCTATAATCGGTCTGCTAGATTGGCCTCCCATTGCCTGATCTCCGCTTCCAGAGTCGGGAGTGGTCTGCTCTTTTCCCCGCCGGCCTTCACCCTCTGTTGTGGAGCTCACTGCTCCATCTTGAACCTGTGAAGGCTGATATTGTGGTGGAGGAGCCGTAAGGGGTGGGGGGAACCATGGGTTATCATCCTCAGATGATTCAGTTATTTGCAATTTACTTAATTCCTGTACAGGCTATAATCTCTTAAAGGGTGGTTCCCTTAAGTGTTTACCATCTGCTACATCTAGATTACTCGCAATATGCTGCAGTTCCGTTATCTGCTCCTTTAGTTTTTGTAGATTGTCCTTAAGACTACTGACGACCGAGTCCTTTTGCCTTTCTTTAGCCTCACACAGCCAATCATTAAAAGCTGCCCAGCACAACCCTGGTATTTTTCCTTTCTTTTTTAATTTCTTTTGCAAGTTAGTCAAAATATCTTTATTAAAACTATCATTTTTGGGAAAAGCAAGGTCACCATCATTTTTAGTAAGGGCGATCCACTGATTTAAAAACATGCAACTGTCCCGGGACACACGGTAAAACATATAACCAGCTGGTGTACCTCTTTCTGGCTCATTTATTTTTCCCACACTCGCTCCCATTTTCACTCAAATTGAGCTATACTTGTGTAATACAGGTTTAGCTAAGGCGTTATATAAACGTCTTGTTACCCCACTATCATACGTCCTTTCATACATATGTCGCCAGTATTTTCATATTAACCCACACTCATACTGTGCATTCAAAAGCAGAAAAGAAATGCATGCCACTTACCTCAAAACAACTGAATGAGAGAAATCATAGCATTTTCTGCATAAAAAAAAAATATTTACAAATCGTTAAAGCAGACAGGTGCAGAAAAATGAAAGAAACACTGCAGAAACAGAAAAGTCTGTTATGGGCCCTTTTGTTAGCAGTATTTCGTTCAGTTCCTGACTGCTGCAGCTTATTCTTAATTCAGATCCGAGTAAATGGCACCAATTGTTACGTTACATATTACTTTGAAAATGAAGACAAATACAGTTCTTTCTCTCTTTCAGTAGTATGTATTAACTACAGTACACACGTGTGGGAGCCTCATGGAAAGCACCAGGGAGACTCCCAGAACAAAAGAATACACAAGCTTATATACTGTTGATATTTCTGACAGTACAAAAAATCTAAAATTAACCAATTAGATCATTATACAGGGCAATTAACCAATCGGAAGTTTACCAGTAAACATAAGGCAATTCACATCATCATATCTCTAGGCAGAGAAAGAAAATCAGATACACTTCCATATAAGGCACATTTCCTGCTTTCAAGCAGACTCTTGTTTTTCAGTATTTTTCCATTGCTCATAGTTCATTCAAAGTTCACAGTACACAGTACATCTTAATACATGCAGACTGTCACATACTCAATTCCCTCAAACTCATGCTTTGGCTGCTCATATTCTACAGGGGGTTGAAGGGTTTTGCAAGGTCCAGAATCATATGCAGTGTGCATAGATTTTTCCCTCATCCATTGCTTCAGTAACCTTTTTGAAAATGTTGACCAGGTTAAGGAGACAGGATCTGCCCTTGACAAAGCTGAACTGGTTAGAGTCAAGAGTTTATAGTTTACCTATGGCCTTATTTATTAATTCCATAATGATCCTCTCCATATCTTTACAGATGAGGCTGGTCAGACTGATGGTCAATAATTACTCTGTCTGGTGATGTCCCACCTTTGTATATGGGGATGACTCTTGCTGCCTTTCATTAAATAGCCTCTGTAGGGTGGTTTGGCAAACCCTGTTTTAGGCTGGCCCATAGGTAGCCTGCCATGTTATCTGACCTTGTAGAAGCAATGCTCTTAGCCTTGGAAAGTGCTATGAGGGCTTGTTCTTAGGATATTTGAGGGGGGTGTAGCTGTGTGAATGTGATCTGGGAATGTAGGGGGTATAGGAGAGGATTGAAGTTAGAGATGAATTTAGCTACTGGTAGATTGGCTATTTACTCAGGGTCTGAGTATATGATATAATTTACTATTTTATGTATATAAATGTGTAAAAAGCATTTGTATAGATTAATTTTTTCCCCGGGTTTCCAGTGAAAATGGGCCATAACCCACTTGGACATCCTATTCCCCAAGATATGAATGCATAAATAATTTGGGTCGATATGACGCTATCGAATGGACTAAATAGTGAATTCTATTTAGTTGATCTGATACTGTTGAAATGGCAAAATAGTGAAGTCACGGAACATCAAATTTTTTCCCAGGGAAATAAATTCAGTGGGCCGTCTTCGGGACTTTGCCATTTCCTTCATTATGGTACGATCTCAGAGTTGGTATATTTAAGTAGTGGGGGGTGGCGAAGCCCCCCACTTAAATTTGTGTTTAAGTTTATTTTTTTTAATGGAGCAGCAAATTTTTTCCCTGGGAAAAAAATTTGCTGTTCCATTTGTTCGATATTTTGTTGTTTCGGTATTATTGGTACGATGAAATAGCGTTTGCTATTTACATCGTATGATAATATGATATAGATGCAATAATTCAAAGCTATAATAAGGGTGGATTTCTGGTGGAATTAGGCTGTGAGGGTAATGAAGGTTTTGGCATATGTGTTTAAAAAGAAGAGGCATGAAAAATGATAGGAAAGTTGAAAAAGAATGAGAAGAGTGTAGTCTATGGTATAAGGAAATACAGGCAGTAATGTTCGATTACTATGGAAAAGAATATTGCTGTAGGACGGAAGACAAGATAACTGGGATGAGTTAAAGGAAGAGGTAATATGAGGATATAAATTTACTAAAGATAAGGTACTGGATATAAAAACAGAAAGGAAATGATGAAGCCGATAAACAAGAAGAAGATGGAAAAGGTATGCAGGGCTTCATGGTTATCCTTCTGACGTTTACAAAATGGTGGAAGAATGAGAAAGTGGGATATCTTGGGGAGTATGTAAGGGTTTGGGGCTGTAGGGAGTTGATAGACAGTATACACCAGGTACATGTTGTGGTCTTAATTAAGGGGAGGAATGGGATAAAGAACCTGGTTAAGTGTAACTCCATACAATTAATAAATGTGGATGCAAACATTCTGCCAAAGTCATTGGCAGGTAGACTGGACATGATATTAAGGAAAGAGGTTGTGAGAAAGCAGGTAGGGTTTCTGAGAGGAAAATATCTGTGGATAACTGATGGGTGTCAGTTCTGTTTGTGTAAGAAATAAAGAGTGAAAGAACAGATGGGCAAGAGTAATATTCCTTGACATAAGGAGGATATTTGATTCAATGAGGTGATATTTTCTTTATTACATGTGAGGAGGTAGGATATGAGGAGAAATTCACAGCATGGAAGTGTGTGATAAGATAAGATTTTGTTAGAGGTTAAGATAAGTAGTGAGGTGTCTATGTAGGTACAAGTCAGAACAGCAACAAGGCAAGGATGCCTGCTTTTACTTGGGTTACATCTTATAGTAAAGAAGTGTTTGAAAAGAGGATGAAGAAGAGAGTTAGGTAAGTGTAGGCCAGAACAAGAAAATAACTGTATTATTTGACTATGTTTGCTGATGAGTATACACCAAAATTTTCAAATACTTTTGGGAAAGTATTAAATATCTGAGAGGTTGGGGCTGGAATGCAACAAGAGCAAAACTGCATTATAAAAGCTGATAAAGTGAGGAAAGGGAGACTGAGGAATTTCTAAAGGCACTTTTAAGCTAAGTTTTAGGGATGATGAGTACAGGAAAAACTGTAGATGATGAGAAGAAACTATGACATGTCATGTCGTAGAGATGATAAGGAAGCACTGGGTGGGATGGATGGATGGAGAAGGTTCATAGGTGGGTATGCAGTCATGAAAGGCAAACGTGATGAAAATGCCATGCTTATTTAAGATACCTAATGTCATAAGGATCTTCAGATAAAAATGGTGTGGAATGGGTGGGGAAGTTACAGGAGATCTGTCATGGATATATGGGTCTATATTAAATCAACGAACGCTTAAATAAGCGAACGCTGATTTATCGACCCCATGTAAGCAAAAGCTTACAATCCTGAACACTTAGAACAGCAATTTTTTTCCTAGGGAAAAAAATCACTGTTCCAAAAAAGAAAAAAAAAAACAAAAAATAAACTTTAAAACACACCCCTACTTAAATATACCAACTCTGAGATTGCACTACAGTGACGAAAATGGCAAAATAATGAAGGCAGCCAAGCAATTTCTTTCCCAGGGAAAGAATTCACTTATATGCCATTCTGGTATTTTGCCGTTTCATGCTTTCAAGTTCGATCAAGACGCATTTGAAAGAATGTATCTTTGATCATATAATAGGGAACCGGATATATGTGGATGGGAAGTAGATCCAGAATAAGGAAGCATTTCATTTGTGGAGAAGAAGAAAAGATGCTGGAGAATGCCGATTTAAAAAGTTATTTGGTAGAAAAGCACACAGGTTCAATGGAAGGAGCAGCAGATAAAGTGGAGGAGACACTGAGAAGGGAAGAAAGGGGAATACATAAGGAAGGTGACTTTTAAATGAGAGAATTTTTTAGAAGAGAATGTAACTTTATGGAAGATACTAAAGTAAAGATGTGCCTGGGGTTGGAAAGGTTTAAAATGGGAATGGCGGTTTTGAAAAAGTACCACTGGTTTGAAGCAGGAATAGGAATATTAAAGGATATGAGAATCGGTGTGAGATAGTAAGATTGACTTTAAATAGTTTGATTAAACAGGAATATGACATGGATCAGGGAAGATAATAAGATTGATCATACTGTTAGGAGTGAAAACAATGAACGACAAGGAAACGGTTATAGGGCAGGAGGCAGGGTGCAGCTAAAGATAAGTGGATGGGGCATGAAGAGAAGAGAAGAGGAGAGGAGAGAAGAGGGCTACTCTGTAAGGACATTGGGGAAGTAGAAGACAGGCAGATGATGGTAGATTTGCTGAAGTGGTGGAATAAAAGGAAATAATACCATGGCAGGAGAAGACATGGGAAGAAGGTTGAGAATGCGAAAGAGGATAAGAAGTCTGCAGAGGACATGGAATTAACAGAAAAGAATTTTGCTTATATGTCTTTTTTGAGCCTAGCAAGAGAAAAAAGGGATGAGTTGCAAGAAGATGATTCCTGCTAAAGAAGTGACACAGAAGGGTTGGGAGTACTATGCATGTTGTGGAACTGTGTATGAGGTGGAGCATTTTTTCATAAGTTAAGTGACAAATGGAGCAGCATAAGTGGGAATGAAATAGAAAGATTATGGCAGTCATGTTTACAGAGAATATTCAGACAGATGAAATCATAGGCATAAAGGAATGATGCTGATACTGGCAAGCTGTGTGAAGAGTTACATATATTCATTAATTTTTATTTATTCTCCAATAACTCTGATAATCCAACTCAGAGTCATGGGAAAGCTGCAGCCTATTTCAGAACTTAGTGGGTGCAAGCAGGAGAAACTAATCTTGGATTTAGTGGAAGACCATCACAGACACAGACCCATATTCATTGGATGGTAAACACATAAGCAATTTGGAGGATATCCAATTCACTTATGACATGTCAGAGATGTTGAAGAAACCTGAGCACACGGGTCCCATTCTAATTTCTGTAGTGATACAACAATAGTCAGAAAGCTATGCCTGTTTGTAATTATATGAATATTTGTATCTTACTTAGAGGTATGCAGGCACATGGATCAGATGTAGAGTCTGAATAGAAGGCATTCCTGCTGGGAACTAGACTTGACAGTAAGAAGTTGTAAGGCAGCAACATTATGTTTGCACTTCTATACTGTACCCCTTGGTAAATTATCCTGCTGAAATACAAGGTTTCAAAGCTTGCAAAGCTTTGGATGTGCATTAAAGCCTGAACAAGGACATATGATACATACTGTTTATATAACACCTAACTTTGACACTTATAATACAACATATACTGACAGACATGGTGAAAATTATTAAAAAGTTGGACACAACTTCAGACTGATATTTTGGAGAACACAGTATATTGTCTTAACATAAAACTTCAAAAACTGTGTGTATAGGAAGGAGAGTGTTTTTTGGAAACGTAGTTACTACTGAGGTTATAATTTCAGAAACTCTCTAAAAAATCAGGAGCAAGCTCCAAATATCCAAAAATACAATGAAGCATGTTGGCAAACACAGAAAGGTCCAGTATGATTTCACACTGATAACAGCTTGAAATGCTGGAACTCATATAATTCTAAATAGGCCTGATTATAACTTTCTGAATACTACTGTATGGGTGCAAAATAATAAATCCAAGGCCCCTATAAGTTTATTTGACTGGATCCCTCACTAGCTAACCTGCTATATCCAACACAGAGCCACTCCCACCCATTGTCTTTTATACAAGGCTCTAAGAGGTGTGGAAATTCCTGAACTATAAGAAGCAAGCTTTTCATCAAAAAGGAAAGAAAAATGTTTTTATTTCAATTTTGCTTAAATATTTTAAGTTGTAATTACAGTGACCAGTGTGGGATACTTTCTGGCATTTTTCTGCTTTTTTTCACATTTTAGATAAAAGTTATCTGTTTGCATTTTTCTAGTTTGTTCTGGGACCTTAGTCTTGTAGCATTTATGTGAAGATTGTGTATTACTGCAATATCTTATCATTTTTGATACATTATATTGGACTTCTATCTCCATAAGTAGAATTACTTTCCTGTTGTGGTTTTAAAAGGCTGTGTCTCCAGGTTCCACTTTGTATGGCGATTTGACTTCTCAAGACCCTCCCTCCACTCCTTTATTGCTATTTTGTGTTGTGTAAGCTATTTAGGTATTTCTCCACCCACTATTTTCCATAGATCCTTACTAGCAAGTGTCCACCCTGAAAACCAGCATTGCTCTTGAGTAAACCTCCTTTACTGCATATTGTCTCTTGATCATTTTCCTAGAGATCTCATCTGTTTGGAGCCATTACCACACTCTGAGTGCGTTCTGAATGAATCCTGATCCATCTTTGGCAGATAAGAAATTTATGTTATTCTGCACTTCAGTTAACTGTTTTAGAGTGCTACTGCTTTATTTTGCTTTATTTGTTCATTTTGCACTTTAAATCATTTTAAAGATCCCTTACAGATGAAATTGCCTTGTCCAGGTAGTTTGTTTAAGTTGTCTCTGAGGTTGCATTGCACTCACAAGTAATCATTTTTATTTTTTACATTAAGAGGACTGGGATCGTCTAGTAGGTGGTGACCTGGTCTATCTGGGTTGAGAAACACATACGAAAGATGTAAATGTTGTTGTTTTATTGGCCAGAGGGCTTAGTAACCAGTTTCCTGTTTGAGTGCAGCTGTCCATTGTGCAGCAGTGGTTAGTACGGTCTATGTAGATGCAGACACCTAGAAACCAAATTTTCCCTACAAAACCAGCTCTGAAACTGTACCAGTAACTTGGTATATGTAGAGCAACTACTTTGTGTGCTGAGTAGTATAAAGCAGCTAGTTTGCATGTTGGGGAGCACTGCCCCTTGAATTTAGTATTGTAAAGCCGTCTAGCCTCTAGCCGCAAAAGCATCCTTAGTTAGGCTACTATTAACCCATTATGCACTATACCTTTGTAGCTCACCCAATAAAGGACCTGACATCGTGGATATACATTTTCCCAATTTCTTTGCAGCCCATTTGGTGGATATGGGTATATTGGGACACTGTAAAATGATCTGATTTTCACTGATAACCATTTAATTCTCAAAGAAACAAATGCACTGTGTGAGAAATGTATATACAGAATGTGGAAACGTCTCTGGAGGCAAACACTCAGAATAACAATCTAGTTATTAGAGCACTACACTCATACACATAGTATGCACTCCACATATAGACTCACATATAATGAGGCACTTAAATGCAATCTTCCCAAACCCCAAAGACTTTTCAGATATTCCACCTGCAAACATTATCCTCAGCAAAATGAAAGCATTCAACAGAAACAACACCTAACCACATACAGCCACTCTAGTGGAGCTTCAACTACCAAGCCCATAAGGCCCCCCACTACACTACCCAGGACTCTAGTCATAGGGAACTCCATTGTACGACCCACTGATGCCCCACACACAATGCTGAACAAGGAGAAAATAATGGTCAGTTGCCAGTCAGGGGCCAGGTTCTGTCAAGTTATGCATGGACTCGCGTCACTGCACCACATGTACCAGTATGATTCAGTCATAGTCGATACAGGTGCAAATGACCTGAGATTTACCTCACTAGACAATATGAAGAGAGACATTATGGAGCTCATGGGCTATGTGTCACAGGCTGGTATGTGCCTAACATAGAACAACGACAGTTGAGTTAAAATAAACCTTTATAACAAAACACAAAGCTTTCAGGTTAAGAAACCCTTTTTCAATGTATGACAACAGGTATATTGAACACGCCCTTATATATACACACATAAAACAATCATATGACTTGCAGCCATAGTCACATGATTCGAATACAAATTGTTTATAAACATTAATCAAAGATAAATAATTCATATAAACATAAAACATATTAAACAGAATAAGACAAATAATTATTTTAATCTAGTCTGTTGTATTCTATTTAAAATAGGTTTTAAAGATAATGCTGCATTTAATCCAGGGGGTATATCAGCAGAAAGCCTTAATATCCACTCATATTCTTTGAGGTCCAAACAGTTGGACAAATCACCTCCCCTAGTTGTTGCTAAAACATGATCAATTACTCTAAATTTAAAACAATGTTTAATTCCAAAGGATTGTATATGAAGGAAGATGATGGACTTTAATAATTGGCTTAAATTTTAGTGTCATTCTAGGGAAATACAATATTTCTCAGCATGGGAGGACATAGCTAGCAAACCACATTGTTTGCCAAGAATGGCCTGCACCTGCCCCCTCTAGACTTTTGAATATTGGCTAAAACATTGTCTTCCCTCATACAGACTTCTCTAGGCAGTGTTAAAAGTGTCCCGTATCCTATCCTTGCAAATTATAGGCTACTCTCCATGTCCCTTGAAACTCATAACTCATACTTAGACCTACTGGAGACACTTCCCATTCAACCAAATATCATACTCATTAGGGACTTTAATTATTCCTGTATAAACTGGGAATCCTAAATGACCTCATATTTGAGATATACAGAATTCTAGACTTTGTAAACACAAACACCCTGAACCAGTTAGTGCATACGTATAGAAGTGGTACAAACATACTGGACCTGGTACTCAGAAATATGAGAGAATGCTGCACCCCCACTGTGTTGTGTCCTCTTTGGTAAGGTCAGGCCACAAAACAGTCTCCTTCAAAATTCGAATCAATTCTGTGACCCCCAGCAAACCCTGTAATAGTCAGAAATTTCTCCAAGGCAAACTACCTTTTATTAAGTGATAACCTGTCAAAATTCCAAGCCCATCCAAACCAAGAATTATTCACAGAACCTCTTTTCAGCCAATATCAATGATTGCATAGAGGTTGCTGTGCCTGTCAGAAGTAATCCCAAAACTAATTAAAAAAAAAAAAAACACCCTGGTGGAATTCAGAATTAATCAGATTGTACAGCACAATAAAAAATGATAGCTAAAATTAGGAATTGTAACACCAAAAATGAAATGAACTGAAATAAATAAATACATAAATAAGATAAAAACTTTCTTACCAAACTGCACATACAACTAAGAGGCCTAATTAAGTCCAACAAAGCAAATTTTGAGGTAAATATAGCATTCCAGGCCACGGACAACCATAAGGCCTTCTTTATCTATGTCTGAAACCTCAAAGACAACATACAACAGTGTGCTGAACTGTTGGTAAATGGAGCCATATTCACAGAACCCAGAAAATCTTTTGGCTGACAAATTCATCTCCAACTTTATCCCTGTCTAACTTCCAGCCATCCCCCAGGAAATACCATCTAACAAACCCCTCCAACTAACAGTACGGAGCAGGTCTTAGATGTGCTGTCTAAGGCCAAGAATACAGCCTCATTGGGTTCCTGCTAAATAGCCTGAAAGATGACCTATCAGGACCAGTGGTGTCACTATTCAACCACAGTGTCATCACAGACCTTTTGCCACATGAATGGAAGACTGCAGCAGTCATCCCTCTGCACACGGTCTGACTATAAATGGATCCTGGAGACTACAGACCCATTAGTCTGACTAGTGTCATATGCAAAGACATGGAAAGAATTATCAAGGAAATGATTAACAATGACATAGGAAACCTTCAGAGACTAGATCCAACTCAGTTTGGCTTTGTTAAAGGGAGATCATGCCTACTGAAGCTGGCGGACGTCTTTGAGAAGGTCATTAAGGCAACGGATCAAGTAAAAATGGTCCGTACTGCCTACCCTAACCCAGCTAAGGCATTTGATACAATATCCCATTCAGGTATTGTAAACAAACTCATGTAATTCGGCATAAATGCCTGTGTAACTTGCTGGATAGCCTGCTGGCTCACAGACAGGAAGTTAGGATTGTAGAGACCAGTCCCACAAAGAGACATGTCACCAGTGGAGTCCCACAGGACTCTGTTTTGGGTCTGCTAATCCTTGGCATCTATTTTTCAGAAGTCAAAGCCAATTTCAAGGGCCTCTGGCTAAGAGCAATCATAGAACAGCCCACCCCTCTTGGATACTAACATCTTACAGGAAGGTCAAACACAGAGAAATGACTGTTGCCAATGGCATGGCTTAAAAGTCAGTGCCAAGAAATGCATAATAGGACCTTTTGGGAAGCTGGCCACCCAGGAAAACTATCTCATTGACAGAACACCTCTAAGAGTACACACATTGGTCAGGAACTTTTTGGACTCATGTAGATTGGAACCTGGCTTTTGACCACCATGTGTCTAAGGACACTTGGCTGAGGACCTAACCCTACAGCTGTACCAGTGGGGATTCTTATTGGGGACCTGGCGGGAGACAGATTTAGAGACATCCAGACCCAGGCTGGGTGTGTGTTCTCTGTTTGCTCTTAAGGGAAACTGTACTTGATGCAAAGAGGTCTGCATCTGGAAATAGTGAGTATCAATTTATATTCCAAGTGCATGTCCCTCTCCAGTATGAGTGGTGAGGATTCAGGCTCCTTGATTACTGGCCCAGCATGGGGACAACACACATGGATGGCCATCACATATTGGTAGCAGTGATGGGCATCACATATCCATAAGCACTTAGACATAAAAATGAAATATTTCCCACAAAATCCCTGTAGCAGTGTGACTATGCATGCACAAGCACTAAAATTACACCAAAATGAAACATTAGCCAAAACAACAACTCCAGTAGTTTTCTCTTGTATGCATAAGCAGTTACATGACATCAAAAGGAAACATTAACTGAAACAAACCCTCCAGTAGTTTGCCCATGTAAGCAAAAGCACTTAAATGACACCAAAATGAAGCCTTTTCCCCAATGACCCCTCCAGTAGTTTGCCCATATAGGTACAAGCACTTAAATTACATGAAAATGAAATATTTCACCCACAACACCTTTGCTAGTTTGCTCATGTATAGACAAACTCTTAAAATGACACCAAAATGAAAGATCAGCCCAAATGACCTCTCCAGCAGTTGACAATGTATGCACAAGCTAAAAATAACTGATGTACAAAGATCCAAAAACCAGGGAGAGTTTTTAATTATTGTTCTTATAAACTTAGAAATAACAAGTTACGCATTAGAATGCATTTTCAGTATCATCCGAAGGCTCAAACTAAAAGTAACGTCTGTCCATAATGATTTACCACAAAATTGCAAAGTTAATGAGGAATGAAACAATAATATGAGGTAAAAATCTGAGCATTCTGCAAAAATTCAGAAGTAGAGAAGCCAACCTTCCACACAGCTACTCCTTAAGTGAAATATAAACAGAAACTGAGGAAGGGACAAACAGCTCTCATTTTGAAGGAAAACTACTTCTGGTTAACAAATGAGCTCAAAGCCCTCCTAATTCTCAGAGAGGATACCTAGCATGAATGGAAGTACAACCCCACAAACATCTCACAACTACCCAGTTACACAACCTAGCAAAGAAGCAGATGGACACCACAAAACCTAATTAAACCCTTACTTATAAATGAATCTACTTCTTAATGCAGGAAGAACTGAAACTGGAAAGAAGTGTAAGGTTTTGGTAGGATTAGCTTACATGAGTACAGGGATGAAAGAAATGTTCCAGATGAAGAGGCGTGAAAAGTGAGAAGTGACTAACCTGATTGCTATCTCTCTACTCTCTCGGTCTCATTCTCTTCCTTGCAACTAGAGAGCGGGAAGAGAATGGGACAGTAAAAGGACTAATCAGCAGCCGCGTCACATATGTGACAGACTGCTGACTTCACAGTCCTGGGTCCTAGTGCGTGCCAGATTCTACGCCCCACTCCAGATAAGTACTACTGTACTCTGAATTGCCGCGCAATCGGGTCAAATCACATAACAATGTTAAGTACAGTTTACGACTGCAAACTGTACTTAACATTGTTATGTGATTTGGGGTCTTGGGGGATGCATTAATGGCTGTCCAGGGCTGCATGTGGCTCGCGGGCTGCAAGTTGGACACCCCTGTCTTAAATATTGTCATGTATATCAGAACTGTAAAGTAAAATTGACAGTCCTTGTTTTTTTTGGGGGGGACTGCATAGCTCCTGCTGTCATTTTTGAGATACTGGTATTGGTAATGTGGATGAAATAATTATGATTGGTCCTTGGACCTCAAGTACACACACACACACACACACACACACACACACACACACACACACACACACACACACACACACACACACACACACACACACACACACACACACACACACACACACAATGCATACACATCAAAATAAATAAATAATAGGAAAATCATCAAAAGAAAGTGTCAATCTCAGTGAGGAGACCAGAGATTATATAGGAGAATTTAAGTCTCATATCAAATTCCACTATTATCTCAATATTTGAAAACAATACACTACGACTTTTTATCTTCAAAGGATGACTGCTGTTGAAATTTCTAAATAAAATATGTTTCTGTTTTAAAGGTTAATCTAAAAGTACTTAGAGGTTGTAAACTTGTATTCCTTGTTGACACATCATTCTTAAAATGGAAGCTGCAATAATCAGTGTTCAAACTCAGAATACAAACTATTTATTTTGACAGTTTTATTTTGTTCCAATTCTGTCCAATATGTTTTTTTCTCAGTCATACTACTGGATATAATCCCTGTAGAAACAATGCCACTCAGCACTTGCCTCAGTTTACTGATTTGGCCAGGAAAATGGTGTGTTGTGTGTCTGTGTGTCTGTGTGTGTGTGTGTGTGTGTGTGTGTGTGTGTGTGTGTGTGTGTGTGTGTCTCTGTATGTGTGTGTAGGGGAAGCAGTGTAATGGCAGATAAAAGCACCTTTTACTAGCTCCACTTTCTCAGTGGGAATGATGAACTGCACATTTCATCTCTTCTTGTTTTTCATGGCATTCCAATGATAAGTTTTAAATCACACTGGCACATCTCATTCACATAAGTAAATATTACCAACAACAGCATGTGGACTCCTTTAACATCTTTGATGAGTATACTATCATCCTGCTGCTCACTTGAATATGGTCCGAAATAGTCAATAGTGACTCCTAGGGTAGCACCTAAGGTAAGAGTCTCATTTCTAGCATTTTGAAAAATAAATCAAAGCATTTTTTTTACTCTCAGAAACAAATGCTTTCTTACAATCATACTCTTTTCACGAGTCTGTCTAGAGAGGACAGAGCTGGCAAAGCCCACACCCCCTGTAAAAATCAGCTGTGTGCATAGAATAACTCTGCAGTGACACATCTAGGAACTGTTTCGATTTGAAATTCATTTGCACACATAGGTAGTCACACATATTCCTTTTGAACCTTTTGTATGCACTGTGCTTCCTCAGTTCTTGGATCTGCAGCTATTCAGCTTTTTTGACATTATCAGAATCTCAACAGCACCTAAGTAGCATTTTAATAATGCCATTTTGCAAATAAATGTTACTCCTCAGAGATTGTGCAGTTAGGCAGACAAGCTGTCATTGGTCCCTGATTTAAAATTCCAGACAGCAATTACCATCTTTACAACAGCAACTGCACATCGCTTTGTCTAAACATGTTAAAATGTCTACAACCCATTAAAGACAGTGGGCATTATTTCACTCATCTTTATTTAGTATGGATTTGAACCCAGGTCTTAGAAGATAGGCCTATAAAGCAGATCACTCCTAACAGTCAAACCATGTGTCCCATGGTACCTTTAAAATGCAGTTTGATGACAAATTAAAGAGACTAAAAGATGAAGCTCACCCAACAGGGGAGATGTTGAAATGTCAGTGTCTATACTGCATGAGAAGAGCTTGAAGTTAGTTGTTAAAATTCTGTGAGTGTAGATACTAAAAGATGCCTATTTTTCTAATTGTTTCATTCATCTTTCCATGTATTTACCAAGTGCCTTAATCATCAAAGGGGTTGCTATTGTGAGGTTGCATTAGTGATGTGCAGCTGCAGCTGTGATTTTGTAGATATCTTACAGGGGACCCATAAATCTGCTTACTTCATTTTACATCATTCACTACGGCATCTCAGTAGTATATGTATAGTGATAACAAAATGGAAAAAAAATCATGCATTATAAAACTGTAATATGTTCTTGACTGGTATACTAAGGCAAAAGGCAGACAGATTATTATCACTATCTTTGAAAAGTGCCCTTAATTTTGTGAAACGTGCCCTGGTGTAATTTAGTATGCAGATAAAATAGCTGTGCTTTAGGAAGAGATGGGATCTGATGTATACCAGCATGCATTTTTCCTGATTAGCTAATTACTTCAGCTGTGAATAAGGGGATTCCTAATATTATAACCGTGCTGTATCACTCATTCATCTTTTCTTTGTAAACGTTCTGCTCGTATACTGAATGGATATTCTAAGTTCAGACTGCTGAGATGAAATAATATATGTGCATGTAAAAAAATAAACAACATGGCAGGGATTCATGAACCTTTGAAACACTAATGCATAATGAAAATAACAAAGAAATGCGGGCAGTAAACCAGCCAGACATTCACACAACTCCAACAAGATGGGATGCAAATGAAAGAATAGTGGTTTTCAACAAATAACAAGTAGCAATTGCAGTCATGCTGAACAACAGCACTGAGCCCCACCATAGAGGAGTGTAATGCAATAATTAAAAAAGGGCACGTGTTTGTGGGTGGTTGGGGCATTAGGACACATCCTGAAAGGGGTGTAAAACAAACAATAACATATGTTAGTGGTGTCAAGATAGAAACAGCAAACCTCCAATAGAGCACAAAAACCATATGCTGTCAGCCAAAAACTACAATATGTTTCATGATAACAACTACTACAAATTAAAATTTTGCAAGCATAACATACCTACAGATGGACGGCTAATGTGCTGCTCAGTAGCAAAGAACCACGAAGACCCGGAATATTACAGAGTACACCTGCAATGTAAATAGGTATTACTACCTGAAGAAAATGCATACCCGCTGTTATGCAAAACATTCCCAAGAACATAAAACATTATATAAAATGAAACCACAGAGGTTGAACAGAATAGCAGAGACCCAAACTGCTCTAAATACAGCAAAATATATAACCATATGGCACTTAGAAGAAGGAAAAGCCATATGTACGGCTATAGAAGAATGAAAAGCCATATGTACATCTGAAGTGCATTGGTTCACAACAGATAACTGACCATCAGAACTATAAATGGCACAATAGCAAGGCATAAAGTAAATTTGCCATCAATGGCTGTCCATATGCGTGCGTACACACATACGCACGTGCAGGCATTAGACACACACAGATATATATATATATATATATATATATATATATATATATATATATATATATATTAAAAATACAGAATGAAGAGTAAAAAAAAATAAAGTCACTGTTTTTCTAAGCTACTGAGATGAGCAAGGTGAAATGATGTCTTGTGGCAAAGATCTTTGCCATCTTCTTATACACATCTTGTTGCCTAGTGAACTTCTAAGCTACATGCATCATCACATTTGGGAATCTGTTCTTCTATATCACATGTTTGCCTAACCCAGACAAGTCCTGTATGATGCTGTACAAGGTCTGGGTCAATTAACATGGGAACTGAAGAATTCTTTCAGTGCTTTGCTTCTATGAGTCATCTGGTCACACAGCATATGCAGAGTTTATATAATGTCAGTGGACTAATCTGAGGACTGGCTAGATGTATATTTTGCATGAAGCCCAACACTATTCCACACTGACTCAAGCACCCCAGAGTCAGCACTGGCAGAATTAGCATACTTGTCTCCTGAGCCACTGTCTCAGGTATAGGATTCAGTCTGTAATGATACAATATGAAAAGTAACTGTGCATACATGCAAAAGAATACCAAGCAGTCATTTATTTTATAAATTCACCTTTATTTAATGCCTAGTCAAGAATCCTTTTAAAGACATACAATATATTCACATCAAAAACAATGAAAATGATCTATGTAGATACATATACAGGTATTTGATGAAGTCTTGATATTTATTGGATGAAAACGCATTATATTTAGTTATTGGAGCATTAATATTGTGTTTTGGCAATAAAGGAGTGTTCTTACCACCAGGTCCCTTCTGTTTGTGTCTGGATTACTTTTGGTTTGTGGTCTTTGTTCCTGGACACATTCTCCGTTTCCTTTGAGTCACTGTAGATACATTCTTATATAGCAATCAGTCATAAAATGTGATTAGTATATATATTTGTTAACAGCATAGCTAATATTTTGGTTCTCTGCTTTTATAGTTCAGGTGCTTCATAAATTTTCCATCAAAATACAATGACAAATCACTGAGGAATCAAACACATGACACATACCTGGCTTTACAGAGTTTAAATTATATTGTTTATACAATCATGTGAACACCATCTAAAGACACCAGGCATATATTTTTTAATACCCACCTAAAAACATGACCTCACAAGCAAAGATACAGTAGCAAATATTATTTCCTCTACCTTTTTCTATCACATTCAACTGCCTTCCAGTTTTATCATTCCTCAATTAAAATACTTTATGAAGCTAAAACTGCCATTCTTTTAGCATCCATAACATCTAACAAAGCTTAAACATTAACATAGAATTAACATATTTAATGAAAAATCTCCTTAGAAAACATCCCTTTCCAGAAACCAGTCACATTCAATTACCATAGTAAACAAAAAAAAAACAAAACACGGGAGGAGGGCATGTTAAAGATTGATTCATTTTAATGAACAGCAGTAATGAAGTAATGGTCTTTATATCGTCAGTAATTGTGTATGGTCTTTCTTTCCAACTTTCCAGCAAGCCCTTTGCCAGTTTACAGAAAATCCAGATTCTAGACTGTTATCTTATGACTTCTTACTGGTATTCCACAAACTCATCTCCCAGTTATTCCTGACAAGGAAATCCTTACTATTCTGGTATAATCCACACCCCATATTCTACCCTCTGTCTTATCACTTTGTAGAAGCCTGACAAATCTTATTGCTAACTCAAGTTTACAACATGCACTTTAAAGCATGAGGATTTATAGGAATACATCTGCATAATTTCTTTTGCAGCAATTTATTTTTAGAGTATTTTAATCCCTGGACGTGTTTTACTTTTGAAATCATTTGATGCTTGTTTACAACATGTAGGTCTAATTTATCAGTCAACCTCCTTATTTGTTTCTTGACCCTAGATTTTCTCCACATGGGAAGATAAATAAACTGTTTACTCCATGATAGCTATACTCACTTTGTCAATTCAAATAAACTCATTATAACACAATCCCTTCCCAGCAAGGCCGGATTAAAGGGCATATTTTTTCTCAGCATTGGTGAATGTGCATTAGACACTCACCGAACATGTGCACTCAGACTGACCAAGAAACCTTAATTGCTAGTGACGCAACCAGCCATCCTTTATTGAACATAAATAATAATAATGACATGTCAACGTATTATCATAACAACTTGAGATTAACATCAAGCTATATAACATCAACATTCAATAGCAATTGTCTGAAAAGTGCACTTAATGCAGAAAAGGCTAAACCAGATCAACTTAACCTAGCCTACCTAAGTATATTGTCACTCTTACTACTGCGCTAGCGCTGCTTACTTATATTGCTGTTTCTTGAGCCTTAGCAAGCATGAATTCTTTGATCATGTCAGAGAAGTCAAGGCTGCACAGCAGCTCATGCTTAATGCTCATAAGCGCCAGTATGCTTAGCCTTTCCTGCCCCATTGAGGACCACAGCTCATCTTTGACTATTCCCAACTTTGAGAAGCTCCGCTTGCCGGAGGCATTGGACACCATCATGCACAGATAGATGCGCAACCCACTCTCGACATCGGGAAATGTCTGAGAAAGATTCAACGATGACTAAAGCTTGTACATGGTAAGCTCGGCTGATTCGTTCACAATCACCGGTTTCTGAGTACGCATAAATGCAGCAAACTGTATCAGCTCAGCCACCAGTGTGTCTTCAAAGTCATCTGGATATGAGGAAATGAGATTCTTAGCTTTGTCCTCGATCTGCTGAATGCTCAGTGACTTTAGCTCTGAGAGAAACCGAATGTTTTAAACATATCATCATACACCTTCATCCGCTTTTCCAGTTCAGCTAACAGACTGCCGATCATAACCAGATACATCTGAGTTTTGGAAGTTTCCCTTGGGCTGAGGTCTGCTTCATTTGCAGCTCCTTCATCAGGCATTCGCTTTTGCTTATGGCCTCGATGCTGCTCAGCCTAGTATTCACCGTGTTGAAACTTTTCGGTCGCCATCTGCTTATACATGTCAAATCTGTCCCATGCAAATGGAACTGTGTCGACCAGTGATATGCCATGTTCAGGCTGACTGTAGGATCTTGGAGGCTAATGCTCATACTGTTGAGATGGCCAAGGATATTGTTACAGGCAGTCATCATAACTGCTGTCTCAAGTTTGTCCATCCTGTGCAAAAATCCCTCGGCCTGATTTCTCGTATCTGCCTTCTGCTCCTTATCTGCTGCAAGCTCATCCAGGACTTCCTGAATACTCTTCCACTCTTCTACCAGCACTTTGACAGCATCTACACGTTCACACCATCGAGTTCCAGGCAAACCCTTGAGCATCAGCATGCAGCGATTCTTTAGTCTCTGCCAGCAATATGTTGTGTCAGACCGGAATACATATAGTCCATTGACAAAATTGAAAAACCTGGTACAGCCACTGCAGCTTTCAGCAGCCTTTTTTTTTTTTTACCAGGTTTAGGCTATGGTTGCAGCATGGAATAAAAGCGGCGTATTTACATTCCCGCTTCACAATTGCCTGGACACCGTTGTACCATCCTGACATGTTTGATGCATTGTCATGCAACTGGCCTCTGCAGTTATCAATATCCAAGCATTTTTCCTTCAGAAAGTTCAGAAGGACACTAGCCATCTGCTCCGCTGTGTGTCTCATGATCATAGGCATGAATGTCAGGAACCATTCAACTGGACCCGATGGCAGAATGTACCGGATAACAATCGTTAGTTGATCGAGGTGTGATACGTCAGGTGTTGAGTCAATCGAGACAGAGAAATACTTTGCCTCCTTGGCTTCTTTCAGGATGGTGTCCTGCACCTTTTGTCCCATGAGCTTCACCAGTTCCTCGTAAATTGTGGATGACAAATAGGAAACGTGATCCTTCCCGCGGTTCACATACTTTCTAATATGGCTAGCCAGCAGAGTATCATACTCCACCAACAGCTCAATGATGCCAAGGTAGTTACCATTATGAGCAGAACCTATGATCTCATCCATGCCCCTTATAGCAAGACCACGCTCAGCTAGGAATATCAGAATGTTGATGAAACACTTCAGAATCTGGTGCCAGTAACACCGCTCTTCCTTGACCTGTTTGGTGGCTAGGTAGTCAACACGACCGGCCTCCCTCTGTCGGCTTGCAAAGGACAACATAGCCTCGCGATGACCATCGCTGCTTTCATGCATTTTTATTCTGGATTCGCCTGCCCTCCAGTTGTCAAAACTCCCAGAAATGAACTTGGTCGCTTGAACAGCACTGCCGCCGAACAACTTGCATGCAAAGCAGAACACTTTCCCTGTCGAAGGCGAGTAGCACAACCATTGTCTACAGGATTTTTTGCCATTGAGCGGATGCGTATGCACAAAGAAGGTCTTTGTGCATCGACATTGGAACGACTCGCCTGGGTATCATCTGGCACTCTCTTCAAACTTCGATTCAGTGTGTTGGCAGTCTTTTGGACCTTTCTTGGCCCAATATTCTCGAGTGTCAGCATCGATTTCACCCCACTGTCCCAAATCATTGGTAAAAGCCACCAGCACTGGCGCTAGTGCTTCAGCGATAGCGTCTCCTTTCACCTCTTCTCTCTCCACTGAACTTTCTCACTCTTTATTCTCTCTTGCCTCCACTGGTTCATCTTGCTTGGCCTGGTCTTCAGGAGCACTCGAACTCGCAATCACATCTGATGCAGACGATTGAGACGAAGATGCTCGTACTCTGAAGTATTAACCCAATTTTGGAATTTTCGCCAAAAGCTTTTCTTGTTCTGCTGCTTCTTTCCTTTTCTTTTTCACTTTATCCCATCCACTGAGTTGAGATGCCATAGCAAGCATGCGCGAAACAGTACGAAAGATATCACAAAGTAAACTGTTTAACGTAGAACTGATAACATTAACTTGAAATCTTCGGTTAAGAATAAACACAACAACGTTATAGTTACTTCACAGTGCAAAGAATAATAGTAAATGTATAATAAGTAAGTCTGTGTACAGACATCCGAAAGTCGGACTCCAAATTTCATTCTAAGAATTATTTTGAGGTTAATATAGCAAAGGAAAACTGTTCAGCTTCCGGAAAAATCTTGTCTGTTTTCATCTGGGTCTATTTCAGGAATGGGCTTAATGCTGCAGCATCAATAGCACCCACCTTAAGCCGACCCTGCTTCCCAGTTACCTTCCGTTTACATTAGCTACTCTATTATTTGTCCATGCTCCCTTCACAAACAAGGCAGGTCAGTATAGCTAACAAGTGACAAGCTACATAAAAAAGGAATTTTTAATTTAACTATTATTTACTGGGATACTAATCACATGAAGAGCCTGCAATCTCCCTAAACATTATCTTAAAGATATGAAACATCTTCAATATGGCTGACTACTGAGAGACATTCATTATTTACTCAACTCTAGTCCCTCCTCTTTTGAACATGCTAGATTGAAAGAGAGACACAGTCATATATCAAATTCCATACATATTCTGTGCCCCTCAAAGAAGGGCAGCCATGGAACTGGTAAAATAAAATAGTCAACAATCTTAGAGGGTGAATATAGCAATAACCCACGCCTGGGTGTGGGTAATGCTGGATTTACCCACGGTTGGCGTGGTTTGGTCCCGAGGGCGAAGCCCAAGGGACCAAACAAAGACAACCATGGGTAAATCCAGCATTACCCACACCCAGGCGTTAGTTATTATATAATGACATTATTTAAGAAAAGAAATAATTACTTTTCTTAAATAATGGCATTGTATATCGCCTCTTTGCTGCCCTTCCGCAGCTGTCTGGTGTTCCGCGGCAGTTCTGATGTACTGCGCATGCATACGCAGTACATCAGAGCTGTGGGCAAAAGCAACGGAGAACGCAAGATCTCCGTTGCTTTACTTCGCTATGTTAAATGGGTTTAACATAGCGAGACAGTTTAAAATAAGCAACGGAGATCTCCGTTGCTTATTTTAAAGGTCTCGCTATGTTAAACTCATTTAACATAGCGAGACAGGTTTAAAAAAAAGCAACGGAGATCGCAAGTTCTC